>NW_027422240.1:0-226441 GCF_037893015.1 Macrotis lagotis
CTTACCCCTTGCCGTGCCGTTCCTTCCGTTACCCTTGCCTTCCCTTGCTTTCCCTTGCCTTCCTTGCGTTCCGTTACTCTTTGCTTGCTTTCCGTGCATTGCCTAGCCTTGCGTTGTCATGCCTTAGCCTTGCCTCGCCTGACCGTGCTTTCCCATGCGTTACCCTTTCCTTGCCTTGCCGTGCATTGCCTAGCGTGCGTTGTCGTGCCTTAGCCTTGTTTCCCCTTGCCGTGCCGTTCCTTCCGTTACACTTGCCTTTCTTTGCTTTCCCTTGCCTTCCTTACCTTCCGTTACTCTTTGCTTGCCTTCCGTGCATTGCCTAGCCTTGCGTTGTCGTGCCTTAGCCTTGCCTCGCCTGACCGTGCTTTCCCATGCGTTACCCTTTCCTTGCCTTGCCGTTCAGTGCCTAGCGTTCGGTGTCGTGCCTGAGACTTGTTCCCCCTTGCCGTGCCGTTCCTTCCGTTACCCTTGCCTTTCCTTGCTTTTCCTTGCCTTGCTTGCCTTCCGTTACTCTTTGCTTCCCTTCCCTGCATTGCCTAGCCTTGCGTTGTCGTGCCTTAGACTTATCTCGCCTGACCGTGCCTTCCTTTGCTTTAAGGTTGCCTTACATTGTCGTGCATTGCTTAGCCTTGCGTTGTCGTGCATTAGCCTTGCCTAGCCTCACCGTGCCTTGCCTTGCGTTACCCTTTCCTTGCCTTGCCGTGCATTGCCTAGCCGTGCGTTGTCGTACCTTTGCCTTGTTTCCCCTTGCCGTGGCGTGCCTTTTGTTACACTTGCCTTTCCTGGCTTTGACTTGCCTTCCTTTCCTTCCGTTACTCTTTCCTTGCCTTGCCGTGCATTGCCTAGCCTTGCATTGTCGTGCCTTATCCTTGCCTCACCTGACCGTGCCTTCCCCTGCGTTACCCTTTCCTTGCCTTGCCGTGCATTGCCTAGCCCTGCGTTGCCGTGCCTTAGCCTTGTTACCCCTTGCCGTGCCGTTCCTTCCGTTACCCTTGCCTTCCCTTGCTTTCCCTTGCCTTCCTTGCGTTCCGTTACTCTTTGCTTGCTTTCCGTGCATTGCCTAGCCTTGCGTTGTCATGCCTTAGCCTTGCCTCGCCTGACCGTGCTTTCCCATTCGTTACCCTTTCCTTGCCTTGCCGTGCATTGCCTAGCCGTGCGTTGTCGTGCCTCAGCCTTGTTTCCCCTTGCCGTGCCGTTCCTTCCGTTACACTTGCCTTTCCTTCCTTTCCCTTGCCTTCCTTACCTTCCGTTACTCTTTGCTTGCCTTCCGTGCATTGCCTAGCCTTGCGTTGTCGTGCCTTAGCGTTGCCTCGCCTGACCGTGCTTTCAAATGCGTTTTCCTTTCCTTGCCTTGCCGTTCATTGCCTAGCGTTCGGTGTCGTGTCTTAGACTTGTTTCCCCTTGCCGTGCCGTTCCTTCCGTTACCCTGGCCTTTCCTTCCTTTTCCTTGCCTTGCTTGCCTTCCGTTACTCTTGCTTGCCTTCCCTGAATTTCCTAGCCTTCCGTTGTCGTGCCTTAGAATTATCTCGCCTGACCTTGCCTTCCTTTGCTTTAAGATTTCCTTGCATTGTCGTGCATCGCCTAGCCTTGCGTTTTCGTGCATTAGCCTTGCCTAGCCTCACCGTGCCTTTCCTTGCGTTACTCTTTGCTTGCCTTACCGTGCATTGCCTAGCCGTGCGTTGTCGTGCCTTAGCCTTGTTTCCCCTTGCCGTGCCGTTCCTTCCGTTACCCTTGCCTTCCCTTGCTTTCCCTTTCCTTCCTTACCTTCCGTTTCTCTTTGCTTGCCTTCCGTGCATTGCCTAGCCTTGCGTTGTCGTGCCTTAGCCTTCTTACCGCTTGCCGTGCCGTTCCTTCCGTTACCCTTGCCTTCCCTTGCTTTCCCTTTCCTTCCTTGCATTCCGTTACTCCTTGCTTGCTTGCCGTGCATTGCCTAGCCTTGCGTTGGCTTTCCTTAGCCTTGCCTCGCCTGACCGTGCTTTCCCATGCGTTACCCTTTCCTTGCCTTGCCGTGCATTGCCTAGCGTGCGTTGTCGTGCCTTAGCCTTGTTTCCCCTTGCCGTGCCGTTCCTTCCGTTACACTTGCCTTTCTTTGCTTTCCCTTGCCTTCCTTACCTTCCGTTACTCTTTGCTTGCCTTCCGTGCATTGCCAAGCCTTGCGTTGTCGTGCCTTAGCCTTGCCTCCCCTGACCGTTCTTTCCCATGCGTTACCCTTTCCTTGCCTTGCCGTGCATTGCCTAGCGTGCGTTGTCGTGCCTTAGACTTGTTTCCCCTTCCCGTGCCGTTCCTTCCGTTACCATTGCCTTTCCTTGCTTGCCTTTGCCTTCCTTACCTTCCGTTACTCTTTGCTTGCCTTCCGTGCATTGCCTAGCCTTGCGTTGTCGTGCCTTAGCCTTATCTCGCCTGACCGTGCCTTCCTTTGCTTTAAGCTTTCCTTGCATTGTCGTGCATTGCCTAGCCTTGCGTTGTCGTGCATTAACCTTGCCTAGCCTCACCGTGCCTTGCCTTGCGTTACCCTTTCCTTGCCTTGCCGTGCATTGCCTAGCGTGCGTTGTCGTGCCTTAGCCTTGTTTCCCCTTGCCGTGCCGTTCCTTCCGTTACACTTGCCTTTCTTTGCTTTCCCTTGCCGTCCTTACCTTCCGTTACTCTTTGCTTGCCTTCCGTGCATTGCCTAGCCTTGCGTTGTCGTGCCTTAGCCTTATCTCGCCTGACCGTGCCTTCCTTTGCTTTTAGCTTTCCTTGCATTGTCGTGCATTGCCTAGCCTTGCGTTGTCGTGCATTAGCCTTGCCTAGCCTCACCGTGCCTTGCCTTGCGTTACCCTTTCCTTGCCTTGCCGTGCATTGCCTAGCCGTGCGTTGTCGTGCCTTAGCCTCGATTCCCCTTGCCGTGGCGTGCCTTTTGTTACACTTGCCTTGCTTGGCTTTGCGTTGCCTTCCTTTCCTTCCGTTACTCTTTCCTTGCCTTGCCGTGCATTGCCTAGCCTTGCATTGTCGTGCCTTATCCTTGCCTCACCTGACCGTGCCTTCCCCTGCGTTACCCTTTCCTTGCCTTGCCGTGCATTGCCTAGCCCTGCGTTGTCGTGCCTTAGCCTTCTTACCCCTTGCCGTGCCGTTCCTTCCGTTACCCTTGCCTTCCCTTGCTTTCCCATTCCTTCCTTGCATTCCGTTACTCCTTGCTTGCTTGCCGTGCATTGCCTAGCCTTGCGTTGGCTTTCCTTAGCCTTGCCTCGCCTGACCGTGCTTTCCCATGCGTTACCCTTTCCTTGCCTTGCCGTGCATTGCCTAACGTGCGTTGTCGTGCCTTAGCCTTGTTTCCCCTTGCCGTGCCGTTCCTTCCGTTACACTTGCCTTTCCTTGCTTTCCCTTGCCTTCCTTACCTTCCGTTACTCTTTGCTTGCCTTCCGTGCATTGCCAAGCCTTGCGTTGTCGTGCCTTAGCCTTGCCTCCCCTGACCGTTCTTTCCCATGCGTTACCCTTTCCTTCCCTTGCCGTGCATTGCCTAGCGTGCGTTGTCGTGCCTTAGACTTGTTTCCCCTTGCCGTGCCGTTCCTTCCGTTACCATTGCCTTTCCTTGCTTGCCTTTGCCTTCCTTACCTTCCGTTACTCTTTGCTTGCCTTCCCTGCATTGCCTAGCCTTGCGTTGTCGTGCCTTAGCCTTATCTCTTCTGACCGTGCCTTCCTTTGCTTTAAGCTTTACTTGCATTGTCGTGCATTGCCTAGCCTTGCGTTGTCGTGCATTAGCCTTGCCTAGCCTCACCGTGACTTGCCTTGCGTTACCCTTTCCTTGCCTTGCCGTGCATTGCCTAGCCGTGCGTTGTCGTGCCTTAGCCTTGTTTCCCCTTGCCGTGGCGTGCCTTTTGTTACACTTGCCTTGCCTGGTTTTGCCTTGCCTTCCTGGCATTCCGTTACTCCTTGCTTGCTTACCGTGCATTGCCTAGCCTTGCGTTCCTTTCCTTAGCCTTGCCTCGCCTGACCGTGCTTTCCCATGCGTTACCCTTTCCTTGCCTTGCCGTGCATTGCCTAGCGTGCGTTGCCGTGCCTTAGCCTTGTTTCCCCTTGCCGTGCCGTTCCTTCCGTTACCATTGCGTTTCCTTGCTTTCCCTTGCCTTCCTTACATTCCGTTACTCTTTGCTTGCCTTCCGTGCATTGCCTAGCCTTACGTTGTAGTGCCTTAGCCTTATCTCGCCTGACCGTGCCTTCCTTTGCTTTAAGCTTTCCTTGCATTTTCGTGCATTGCCTAGCCTTGCGTTGTCGTGCTTTAACCTTGCCTAGCCTCACCCTGCCTTGCCTTGCGTTACCCTTTCCTTCCCTTGCCGTGCATTTCCTAGCCGTGTGTTGTCGTGCCTTAGCCTTGTTACCCCTTGCCGTGCCGTTCCTTCCGTTACCCATGCCTTCCCTTGCTTTCCCTTTCCTTCCTTGCATTCCGTTACTCCTTGCTTGCTTTCCGTGCATTGCCTAGCCTTGCGTTGGCTTTCCTTAGCCTTGCCTCGCCTGACCGTGCTTTCCCATGCGTTACCCTTTCCTTGCCTTGCCGTGCATTGCCCAGCCTGCGTTGCCGTGCCTTAGCCTTGTTTCCCCTTGCCGTGCAGTTCCTTCCGTTACCCTTGCCTTTCCTTGCTTTTCCTTGCCTTGCTTGCCTTCCTTTACTCTTTGCTTCCCTTCCCTGCATTGCCTAGCCTTGCGTTGTCGTGCCTTAGAC
The DNA here is from genome assembly GCF_037893015.1 of Macrotis lagotis. Lineage (NCBI taxonomy): Eukaryota > Metazoa > Chordata > Mammalia > Peramelemorphia > Peramelidae > Macrotis > Macrotis lagotis. The sequence continues at coordinate 4,697 of NW_027422240.1, forward strand.
TTATCTCGCCTGACCGTGCCTTCCTTTGCTTTAAGCTTTCCTTACATTGTCGTGCATTGCTTAGCCTTGCGTTTTCGTGCATTAGCCTTGCCTAGCCACACCGTGCCTTGCCTTGCGTTACCCTTTCCTTGCCTTGCCGTGCATTGCCTAGCCGTGCGTTGTCGTACCTTTGCCTTGTTTCCCCTTGCCGTGGCGTGCCTTTTGTTACACTTGCCTTTCCTGGCTTTGACTTGCCTTCCTTTCCTTCCGTTACTCTTTCCTTGCCTTGCCGTGCATTGCCTAGCCTTGCATTGTCGTGCCTTATCCTTGCCTCACGTGACCGTGCCTTCCCCTGCGTTACCCTTTCCTTGCCTTGCCGTGCATTGCCTAGCCCTGCGTTGCCGTGCCTTAGCCTTGTTACCCCTTGCCGTGCCGTTCCTTCCGTTACCCTTGCCTTCCCTTGCTTTCCCTTGCCTTCCTTGCGTTCCGTTACTCTTTGCTTGCTTTCCGTGCATTGCCTAGCCTTGCGTTGTCATGCCTTAGCCTTGCCTCGCCTGACCGTGCTTTCCCATGCGTTACCCTTTCCTTGCCTTGCCGTGCATTGCCTAGCCGTGCGTTGGCGTGCCTTAGCCTTGTTTCCCCTTGCCGTGCCGTTCCTTCCGTTACACTTGCCTTTCCTTCCTTTCCCTTGCCTTCCTTACCTTCCGTTACTCTTTGCTTGCCTTCCGTGCATTGCCTAGCCTTGCGTTGTCGTGCCTTAGCGTTGCCTCGCCTGACCGTGCTTTCAAATGCATTTTCCTTTCCTTGCCTTGCCGTTAATTGCCTAGCGTTCGGTGTCGTGCCTTAGACTTGTTTCCCCTTGCCGTGCCGTTCCTTCCGTTACCCTGGCCTTTCCTTCCTTTTCCTTGCCTTGCTTGCCTTCCGTTACTCTTGCTTGCCTTCCCTGAATTTCCTAGCCTTGCGTTGTCGTGCCTTAGAATTATCTCGCCTGACCTTGCCTTCCTTTGCTTTAAGCTTTCCTTGCATTGTCGTGCATCGCCTAGCCTTGCGTTTTCGTGCATTAGCCTTGCCTAGCCTCACCGTGCCTTTCCTTGCGTTACCCTTTGCTTGCCTTGCCGTGCATTGCCTAGCCTTGCGTTGTCGTGCCTTAGCCTTGTTTCCCCTTGTCGTGCCGTTCCTTCCGTTACACTTGCCTTTCTTTGCTTTCCCTTTCCTTCCTTACCTTCCGTTTCTCTTTGCTTGCCTTCCGTGCATTGCCTAGCCTTGGGTTGTCGTGCCTTCGCCTTGCCTCGCCTGACCGTGCTTTCCCATGCGTTACCCTTTCCTTGCCTTGCCGTGCATTGCCTAGCCCTGCGTTGTCGTGCCTTAGCCTTCTTACCGCTTGCCGTGCCGTTCCTTCCGTTACCCTTGCCTTCCCTTGCTTTCCCTTTCCTTCCTTGCATTCCGTTACTCCTTGCTTGCTTTCCGTGCATTGCCTAGCCTTGCGTTGGCTTTCCTTAGCCTTGCCTCGCCTGACCGTGCTTTCCCATGCGTTACCCTTTCCTTGCCTTGCCGTGCATTGCCTAGCGTGCGTTGTCGTGCCTTAGGCTTGTTTCCCCTTGCCGTGCCGTTCCGTCCGTTACACTTGCCTTTCTTTGCTTTCCCTTGCCTTCCTTACCTTCCATTACTCTTTGCTTGCCTTCCGTGCATTGCCAAGCCTTGCGTTGTCGTGCCTTAGCCTTGCCTCCCCTGACCGTTCTTTCCCATGCGTTACCCTTTCCTTCCCTTGCCGTGCATTGCCTAGCGTGCGTTGTCGTGCCTTAGCCTTGTTTCCCCTTGCCGTGCCGTTCCGTCCGTTACACTTGCCTTTCTTTGCTTTCCCTTGCCTTCCTTACCTTCCATTACTCTTTGCTTGCCTTCCGTGCATTGCCAAGCCTTGCGTTGTCGTGCCTTAGCCTTATCTCTTCTGACCGTGCCTTCCTTTGCTTTAAGCTTTACTTGCATTGTCGTGCATTGCCTAGCCTTGCGTTGTCGTGCATTAGCCTTGCCTAGCCTCACCGTGCCTTGCCTTGCGTTACCCTTTCCTTGCCTTGCCGTGCATTTCCTAGCCGTGTGTTGTCGTGCCTTAGCCTTGTTTCCCCTTGCCGTTGCGTGTCTTTTGTTACACTTGCCTTGCCTGGCTTTGCCTTGCCTTCCGTTCCGTTCCGTTACTCTTTCCTTGCCTTGCCGTGCATTGCCTAGCCCTGCGTTGTCGTGCCTTAGCCTTGTTACCACTTGCCGTGCCGTTCCTTCCGTTACCCTTGCCTTCCCTTGCTTTCCCTTTCCTTCCTTACCTTCCGTTACTCTTTGCTTGCCTTCCGTGCATTGCCTAGCCTTGCGTTGTCGTGCCTTAGCGTTGCCTCGCCTGACCGTGCTTTCAAATGCGTTACCCTTTCCTTGCCTTGCCCTTCATTGCCTAGCGTTCGGTGTCGTGCCTTAGACTTGTTTCCCCTTGCCGTGCCGTTCCTTCCGTTACCCTGGTCTTTCCTTCCTTTTCCTTGCCTTGCTTACCTTCCGTTACTCTTTGCTTGCCTACCCTGAATTTCCTAGCCTTGCGTTGTCGTGCCTTAGCCTTATCTCGCCTGACCTTGCCTTCCTTTGCTTTAAGCTTTCCTTGCATTGTCGTGCATCGCCTAGCCTTGCGTTTTCGTGCATTAGCCTTGCCTAGCCTCACCGTGCCTTTCCTTGCGTTACCCTTTGCTTGCCTTGCCGTGCATTGCCTAGCCGTGCGTTTTTCGTGCCTTAGCCTTGTTTCCCCTTGCCGTGCCATTCCTTCCGTTACCCTTGCCTTCCCTTGCTTTCCCTTGCCTTCCTTGCGTTCCGTTACTCTTTGCTTGCTTTCCGTGCATTGCCTAGCCTTGCGTTGTCATGCCTTAGCCTTGCATCGCCTGACCGTGCTTTCCCATTCGTTACCCTTTCCTTGCCTTGCCGTGCATTGCCTAGCCGTGCGTTGTCGTGCCTTAGCCTTGTTTCCCCTTGCCGTGCCGTTCCTTCCGTTACACTTGCCTTTCCTTCCTTTCCCTTGCCTTCCTTACCTTCCGTTACTCTTTGCTTGCCTTCCGTGCATTGCCTAGCCTTGCGTTGTCGTGCCTTAGCCTTATCTCGCCTGACCGTGCCTTCCTTTGCTTTAAGCTTTCCTTGCATTGTCGTGCATTGCCTAGCCTTGCGTTGTCGTTCATTAACCTTGCCTAGCCTCACCTTGCCTTGCCTTGCGTTACCCTTTCCTTGCCTTGCCGTGCATTTCCTAGCCGTGTGTTGTCGTACCTTAGCCTTGTTACCCCTTGCCGTGCCGTTCCTTCCGTTACCCTTGCCTTCTCTTGCTTTCACTTTCCTTCCTTGCATTCCGTTACTCCTTGCTTGCTTTCCGTGCATTGCCTAGCCTTGCGTTGGCTTTCCTTAGCCTTGACTCGCCTGACCGTGCTTTCCCATGCGTTACCCTTTCCTTGCCTTGCCGTGCATTGCCTAGCGTGCGTTGTCGTGCCTTAGCCTTGTTTCCCCTTGCCGTGCCGTTCCTTCCGTTACACTTGCCTTTCATTGCTTTCCCTTGCCTTCCTTACCTTCCGTTACTCTTTGCTTGCCTTCCGTGCATTGCCAAGCCTTGCGTTGTCGTGCCTTAGCCTTGCCTCCCCTGACCGTTCTTTCCCATGCGTTACCCTTTCCTTCCCTTGCCGTGCATTGCGATAGCGTGCGTTGTCGTGCCTTAGACTTGTTTCCCCTTGCCGTGCCGTTCCTTCCGTTACCATTGCCTTTCCTTGCTTTCCCTTGCCTTCCTTACCTTCCGTTACTCTTTGCTTGCCTTCCGTGCATTGCCTAGCCTTGGGTTGTCGTGCCTTAGCCTTGCCTCGCCTGACCGTGCTTTCCCATGCGTTACCCTTTCCTTGCCTTGCCGTGCATTTCCTAGCGTGCGTTGTCGTGCATTAGACTTGTTTCCCCTTGCCGTGCCGTTCCTTCCGTTACCATTGCCTTTCCTTGCTTTCCCTTGCCTTCCTTACCTTCCGTTACTCTTTGCTTGCCTTCCGTGCATTGCCTAGCCTTGCGTTGTCGTGCCTTAGCCTTATCTCGCCTGACCGTGCCTTCCTTTGCTTTTAGCTTTCCTTGCATTGTCGTGCATTGCCTAGCCTTGCGTTGTCGTGCATTAACCTTGCCTAGCCTCACCCTGCCTTGCCTTGCGTTACCCTTTCCTTCCCTTGACCGTGCATTTCCTAGCCGTGTGTTGTCGTGCCTTAGCCTTGATACCCCTTGCCGTGCCGTTCCTTCCGTTACCCATGCCTTCCCTTGCTTTCCCTTTCCTTCCTTGCATTCCGTTACTCCTTGCTTGCTTTCCGTGCATTGCCTAGCCTTGCGTTGGCTTTCCTTAGCCTTGCCTCGCCTGACCGTGCTTTCCCATGCGTTACCCTTTCCTTGCCTTGCCGTGCATTGCCTAGCGTGCGTTGTCGTGCCTTAGCCTTGTTTCCCCTTGCCGTGCCGTTCCTTCCGTTACACTTGCCTTTCTTTGCTTTCCCTTGCCTTCCTGACCTTCCGTTACTCTTTGCTTGCCTTCCCTGCATTGCCTAGCCTTGCGTTGTCGTGCCTTAGCCTTATCTCGCCTGACCGTGCCTTCCTTTGCGTTAAGCTTTCCTTGCCTTGCCGTGCATTGCCTAGCGTGCGTTGTCGTGCATTAGACTTGCCTAGCCTCACCGTGCCTTGCCTTGCGTTACCCTTTCCTTGCCTTGCCGTGCATTGCCTAGCCGTGCGTTGTCGTGCCTTAGCCTTGTTTCCCCTTGCCGTTGCGTGCCTTTTGTTACACTTGCCTTGGCTGGCTTTGCCTTGCCTTCCTTTCCTTCCGTTACTCTTTCCTTGCCTTGCCGTGCATTGCCTAGCCTTGCGTTGTCGTGCCTTATCCTTGCCTCACCTAACCGTGCCTTCCCCTGCGTTACCCTTTCCTTGCCTTGCCGTGCATTGCCTAACCTTGCGTTGTCGTGCCTTAGCCTTGTTTCCCCTTGCCGTGCCGTTCCTTCCGTTACACTTGCCTTTCTTTGCTTTCCCTTGCCTTCCTTACCTTCCGTTACTCTTTGCTTGCCTTCCGTGCATTGCCAAGCCTTGCGTTGTCGTGCCTTAGCCTTGCCTCGCCTGACCGTGCTTTCCCATGCGTTACCCTTTGCTTGCCTTCCCTGCATTGCCTAGCCTTGCGTTGTCGTGCCTTAGCCTTATCTCGCCTGACCGTGCCTTCCTTTGCTTTAAGCTTTACTTGCATTGTCGTGCATTGCCTAGCCTTGCGTTGTCGTGCATTAGCCTTGCCTAGCCTCACCGTGCCTTGCCTTGCGTTACCCTTTCCTTGCCTTGCCGTGCATTGCCTAGCGTGCGTTGTCGTGCCTTAGCCTTGTTTCCCCTTGCCGTGCCGTTCCTTCCGTTACACTTGCCTTTCCTTGCTTTCCCTTGCCTTCCTTACCTTCCGATACTCTTTGCTTGCCTTCCGTGCATTGCCTAGCCTTGCGTTGTCGTGCCTTAGCCTTGCCTCGCCTGACCGTGCTTTCCCATGCGTTACCCTTTCCTTGCCTTGCCGTTCATTGCCTAGCGTTCGGTGTCGTGCCTTAGACTTGTTCCCCCTTGCCGTGCCGTTCCTTCCGTTACCCTTGCCTTTCCTTGCTTTTCCTTGCCTTCCTTACCTTCCGTTACTCTTTGCTTGCCTTCCCTGAATTGCCTAGCATTGCGTTGTCGTGCCTTTGCCTTATCTCGCCTGACCTTGCCTTCCTTTGCTTTAAGCTTTCCTTGCATTGTCGTGCATTGCCTAGCCTTGCGTTTCCGTGCATTAGCCTTGCCTAGCCTCACCGTGCCTTGCCTTGCGTTACCCTTTGCTTGCCTTGCCGTGCCCTGCATAGCCGTGCGTGGTCGTGCCTTAGCCTTTTTTCCCCTTGCCGTGCAGTTCCTTCCGTTACACTTGCCTTTCTTTGCTTTCCCTTGCCTTCCTTACCTTCCGTTACTCTTTGCTTGCCTTCCGTGCATTGCCTAGCCTTGCGTTGTCGTGCCTTAGCCTTGCCTCGCCTGAACGTGCTTTCCCATGAGTTACCCTTTCCTTGCCTTGCCGTGCATTGCCCAGCCTGCGTTGCCGTGCCTTAGCCTTGTTTCCCCTTGCCGTGCAGTTCCTTCCGTTACCCTTGCCTTTCCTTGCTTTTCCTTGCCTTGCTTGCCTTCCGTTACTCTTTGCTTCCCTTCCCTGCATTGCCTAGACTTGCGTTGTCGTGCGTTAGACTTATCTCGTCTGACCGTGCCTTCCCTTGCTTTAAGCTTTCCTTACATTGTCGTGCATTGCTTAGCCTTGCGTTGTCGTGCATTAGCCTTGCCTAGCCTCACCGTGCCTTGCCTTGCGTTACCCTTTCCTTGCCTTGCCGTGCATTGCCTAGCCGAGCGTTGTCGTACCTTAGCCTTGTTTCGCCTTGCCGTGGCGTGCCTTTTGTTACACTTGCCTTTCCTGGCTTTGACTTGCCTTCCTTTCCTTCCGTTACTCTTTCCTTGCCTTGCCGTGCATTGCTAAGCCTTGCATTGTCGTGCCTTATCCTTGCCTCACCTGACCGTGCCTTCCCCTGCGTTACCCTTTCCTTGCCTTGCCGTGCATTGCCTAGCCCTGCGTTGCCGTGCCTTAGCCTTGTTACCCCTTGCCGTGCCGTTCCTTCCGTTACCCTTGCCTTCCCTTGCTTTCCCTTGCCTTCCTTCCGTTCCGTTACTCTGCTTGCTTTCCGTGCATTGCCTAGCCTTGCGTTGTCATGCCTTAGCCTTGCATCGCCTGACCGTGCTTTCCCATGCGTTACACTTTCCTTGCCTTGCCGTGCATTGCCTAGCCGTGCGTTGTCGTGCCTTAGCCTTGTTTCCCCTTGCCGTGCCGTTCCTTCCGTTACAATTGCCTTTCCTTCCTTTCCCTTGCCTTCCTTACCTTCCGTTACTCTTTGCTTGCCTTCCGTGCATTGCCTAGCCTTGCGTTGTCGTGCCTTAGCGTTGCCTCGCCTGACCGTGCTTTCAAATGCGTTACCCTTTCCTTGCCTTGCCGTTCATTGCCTAGCGTTCGGTGTCGTGCCTTAGACTTGTTTCCCCTTGCCGTGCCGTTCCTTCCGTTACCCTGGCCTTTCCTTCCTTTTCCTTGCCTTGCTTACCTTCCGTTACTCTTTGCTTGCCTTCCCTGAATTTCCTAGCCTTGCGTTGTCGTGCCTTAGAATTATCTCGCCTGACCTTGCCTTCCTTTGCTTTAAGCTTTCCTTGTATTGTCGTGCATAGCCTAGCCTTGCGTTTTCGTGCATTAGCCTTGCCTAGCCTCACCGTGCCTTTCCTTGCGTTACCCTTTCCTTGCCTTGCCGTGCATTGCCTAGCGTGCGTTGTCGTGCCTTAGCCTTGTGTCCCCTTGCCGTGCCGTTCCTTCCGTTACACTTGCCTTTCCTTGCTTTCCCTTGCCTTCCTTACCTTCCGTTACTCTTTGCTTGCCTTCCGTGCATTGCCTAGCCTTGCGTTGTCGTGCCTTAGCCTTATCTCGCCTGACCGTGCCTTCCTTTTCTTTAAGCTTTCCTTGCATTGTCGTGCATCGCCTAGCCTTGCGTTTTCATGCATTAGCCTTGCCTAGCCTCACCGTGCCTTTCCTTGCGTTACCCTTTGCTTGCCTTGCCGTGCATTGCCTAGCCGGGCGTTGTCGTGCCTTAGCCTTGTTTCCCCTTGCCGTGCCGTTCCTTCCGTTACACTTGCCTTTCTTTGCTTTCCCTTTCCTTCCTTACCTTACGTTTCTCTTTGCTTGCCTTCCGTGCATTGCCTAGCCTTGGGTTGTCGTGCCTTAGCCTTGCCTCGCCTGACCGTGCTTTCCCATGCGTTACCCTTTCCTTGCCTTGCCGTGCATTGCCTAGCGTGCGTTGTCGTACCTTAGCCTTGTTTCCCCTTGCCGTGCCGTTCCTTCCGTTACCATTGCCTTTCCTTGCTTTCCCTTGCCTTCCTTACCTTCCGTTACTCTTTGCTTGCCTTCCGTGCATTGCCTAGCCTTGCGTTGTCGTGCCTTAGACTTATCTCGCCTGACCGTGCCTTCCTTTGCTTTAAACTTTCCTTGCATTGTCGTGCATTGCCTAGCCTTGCGTTGTCGTTCATTAACCTTGCCTAGCCTCACCGTGCCTTGCCTTGCGTTACCCTTTTCTTGCCTTGCCGTGCATTTCCTAGCCGTGTGTTGTCGTGCCTTAGCCTTGTTACCCCTTGCCGTGCCGTTCCTTCCCTTACCCTTGCCTTCTCTTGCTTTCACTTTCCTTCCTTGCATTCCGTTACTCCTTGCTTGCTTTCCGTGCATTGCCTAGCCTTGCGTTGGCTTTCCTTAGCCTTGACTCGCCTGACCGTGCTTTCCCATGCGTTACCCTTTCCTTGCCTTGCCGTGCATTGCCTAGCGTGCGTTGCCGTGCCTTAGCCTTGTTTCCCCTTGCCGTGCCGTTCCTTCCGTTACACTTGCCTTTCTTTGCTTTCCCTTGCCTTCCTTACCTTCCGTTACTCTTTGCTTGCCTTCCGTGCATTGCCAAGCCTTGCGTTGTCGTGCCTTAGCCTTGCCTCCCCTGACCGTTCTTTCCCATGCGTTACCCTTTCCTTCCCTTGCCGTGCATTGCCTAGCGTGCGTTGTCGTGCCTTAGACTTGTTTCCCCTTGCCGTGCCGTTCCTTCCGTTACCATTGCCTTTCCTTGCTTTCCTTTGCCTTCCTTACCTTCCGTTACTCTTTGCTTGCCTTCCGTGCATTGCCTAGCCTTGGGTTGTCGTGCCTTAGCCTTGCCCCGCCTGACCGTGCTTTCCCATGCGTTACTCTTTCCTTGCCTTGCCGTGCATTTCCTAGCGTGCGTTGTCGTGCCTTAGCCTTGTTTCCCCTTGCCGTGCCGTTCCTTCCGTTACCATTGCGTTTCCTTGCTTTCCCTTGCCTTCCTTACATTCCGTTACTCTTTGCTTGCCTTCCGTGCATTGCCTAGCCTTGCGTTGTCGTGCCTTAGCCTTATCTCGCCTGACCGTGCCTTCCTTTGCTTTAAGATTTCCTTGCATTGTCGTGCATTGCCTAGCCTTGCGTTGTCGTGCATTAACCTTGCCTAGCCTCACCCTGCCTTGCCTTGCGTTACCCTTTACTTCCCTTGACCGTGCATTTCCTAGCCGTGTGTTGTCATGCCTTAGCCTTGTTACCCCTTGCCGTGCCGTTCCTTCCGTTACCCATGCCTTCCCTTGCTTTCCCTTTCCTTCCTTGCATTCCGTTACTCCTTGCTTGCTTTCCGTGCATTGCCTAGCCTTGCGTTGGCTTTCCTTAGCCTTGCCTCGCCTGACCGTGCTTTCCCATGCGTTACCCTTTCCTTGCCTTGCCGTGCATTGCCTAGCGTGCGTTGTCGTGCCTTAGCCTTGTTTCCCCTTGCCGTGCCGTTCCTTCCGTTACACTTGCCTTTCTTTGCTTTCCCTTGCCTTCCTTACCTTCCGTTACTCTTTGCTTGCCTTCCCTGCATTGCCTAGCCTTGCGTTGTCGTGCCTTAGCCTTATCTCGCCTGACCGTGCCTTCCTTTGCTTTAAGCTTTCCTTGCATTGTCGTGCATTGCCTTGCCTTGCGTTGTCGTGCATTAGCCTTGCCTAGCCTCACCGTGCCTTGCCTTGCGTTACCCTTTCCTTGCCTTGCCGTGCATTGCCTAGCCGTGCGTTGTCGTGCCTTAGCCTTGATTCCCCTTGCCGTGGCGTGCCTTTTGTTACACTGGCCTTGCCTGGCTTTGCCTTGCCTTCCTTTCCTTCCGTTACTCTTTCCTTGCCTTGCCGTGCATTGCCTAGCCTTGCATTGTCGTGCCTTATCCTTGCCTCACCTAACCGTGCCTTCCCCTGCGTTACCATTTCCTTGCCTTGCCGTGCATTGCCTAGCGTGCGTTGTCGTGCCTTAGCCTTGTTTCCCCTTGCCGTGCCGTTCCTTCCGTGACACTTGCCTTTCTTTGCTTTCCCTTGCCTTCCTTACCTTCCGTTACTCTTTGCTTGCCTTCCGTGCATTGCCAAGCCTTGCGTTGTCGTGTCTTTGCCTTGCCTCCCCTGACCGTGCTTTCCCATGCGTTACTCTTTGCTTGCCTTCCCTGCATTGCCTAGCCTTGCGTTGTCGTGCCTTAGCCTTATCTCGCCTGACCGTGCCTTCCTTTGCTTTAAGCTTTACTTGCATTGTCGTGCATTGCCTAGCCTTGCGTTGTCGTGCATTAGCCTTGCCTAGCCTCACCGTGCCTTGCCTTGCGTTACCCTTTCCTTGCCTTGCCGTGCATTGCCTAGCGTGCGTTGTCGTGCCTTAGCCTTGTTTCCCCTTGCCGTGCCGTTCCTTCCGTTACACTTGCCTTTCCTTGCTTTCCCTTGCCTTCCTTACCTTCCGATACTCTTTGCTTGCCTTCCGTGCATTGCCTAGCCTTGCGTTGTCGTGCCTCAGCCTTGCCTCGCCTGACCGTGCTTTCCCATGCGTTACCCTTTCCTTGCCTTGCCGTTCATTGCCTAGCGTTCGGTGTCGTGCCTTAGACTTGTTCCCCCTTGCCGTGCCGTTCCTTCCGTTACCCTTGCCTTTCCTTGCTTTTCCTTGACTTCCTTACCTTCCGTTACTCTTTGCTTCCCTTCCCTGAATTGCCTAGCATTGCGTTGTCGTGCCTTTGCCTTATCTCGCCTGACCTTGCCTTCCTTTGCTTTAAGCTTTCCTTGCATTGTCGTGCATTGCCTAGCCTTGCGTTTCCGTGCATTAGCCTTGCCTAGCCTCACCGTGCCTTGCCTTGCGTTACCCTTTGCTTGCCTTGCCGTGCCCTGCCTAGCCGTGCGTTGTCGTGCCTTAGCCTTGTTTCCCCTTGCCGTGCAGTTCCTTCCGTTACACTTGCCTTTCTTTGCTTTCCCTTGCCTTCCTTACCTTCCGTTACTCTTTGCTTGCCTTCCGTGCATTGCCTAGCCTTGCGTTGTCGTGCCTTAGCCTTGCCTCGCCTGAACGTGCTTTCCCATGAGTTACCCTTTCCTTGCCTTGCCGTGCATTGCCCAGCCTGCGTTGCCGTGCCTTAGCCTTGTTTCCCCTTGCCGTGCAGTTCCTTCCGTTACCCTTGCCTTTCCTTGCTTTTCCTTGCCTTGCTTGCCTTCCGTTACTCTTTGCTTCCCTTCCCTGCATTGCCTAGCCTTGCGTTGTCGTGCGTTAGACTTATCTCGCCTGACCGTGCCTTCCTTTGCTTTAAGCTTTCCTTACATTGTCGTGCATTGCTTAGCCTTGCGTTGTCGTGCATTAGCCTTGCCTAGCCTCACCGTGCCTTGCCTTGCGTTACCCTTTCCTTGCCTTGCCGTGCATTGCCTAGCCGAGCGTTGTCGTACCTTAACCTTGTTTCGCCTTGCCGTGGCGTGCCTTTTGTTACACTTGCCTTTCCTGGCTTTGACTTGCCTTCCTTTCCTTCCGTTACTCTTTCCTTGCCTTGCCGTGCATTGCTAAGCCTTGCATTGTCGTGCCTTATCCTTGCCTCACCTGACCGTGCCTTCCCCTGCGTTACCCTTTCCTTGCCTTGCCGTGCATTGCCTAGCCCTGCGTTGCCGTTCCTTAGCCTTGTTACCCCTTGCCGTGCCGTTCCTTCCGTTACCCTTGCCTTCCCTTGCTTTCCCTTGCCATCCTTGCGTTCCGTTACTCTTTGCTTGCTTTCCGTGCATTGCCTAGCCTTGCGTTGTCATGCCTTAGCCTTGCATCGCCTGACCGTGCTTTCCCATGCGTTACACTTTCCTTGCCTTGCCGTGCATTGCCTAGCCGTGCGTTGTCGTGCCTTAGCCTTGTTTCCCCTTGCTGTGCCGTTCCTTCCGTTACAATTGCCTTTCCTTCCTTTCCCTTGCCTTCCTTACCTTCCGTTACTCTTTGCTTGCCTTCCGTGCATTGCCTAGCCTTGCGTTGTCGTGCCTTAGCGTTGCCTCGCCTGACCGTGCTTTCAAATGCGTTACCCTTTCCTTGCCTTGCCGTTCATTGCCTAGCGTTCGGTGTCGTGCCTTAGACTTGTTTACCCTTGCCGTGCCGTTCCTTCCGTTAACCTGGCCTTTCCTTACTTTTCCTTGCCTTGCTTACCTTCCGTTACTCTTTGCTTGCCTTCCCTGAATTTCCTAGCCTTGCGTTGTCGTGCCTTAGAATTATCTCGCCTGACCTTGCCTTTCTTTGCTTTAAGCTTTCCTTGCATTGTCGTGCATCGCCTAGCCTTGCGTTTTCGTGCATTAGCCTTGCCTAGCCTCACCGGGCCTTTCCTTGCGTTACCCTTTGCTTGCCTTACCGTGCATTGCCTAGCCGTGCGTTGTAGTGCCTTAGCCTTGTTTCCCCTTGCCGTGCCGTTCCTTCCGTTACACTTGCCTTTCTTTGCTTTCCCTTTCCTTCCTTACCTTCCGTTTCTCTTTGCTTGCCTTCCGTGCATTGCCTAGACTTGGGTTGTCGTGCCTTAGCCTTGCCTCGCCTGACCGTGCTTTCCCATGCGTTACCCTTTCCTTGCCTTGCCGTGCATTGCCTAGCGTGCGTTGTCGTGCCTTAGCCTTGTTTCCCCTTGCCGTGCCGTTCCTTCCGTTACACTTGCCTTGCCTGGCTTTGCCTTGCCTTCCGTTCCTTCCGTTACTCTTTCCTTGCCTTGCCGTGCATTGCCTAGCCCTGCGTTGTCGTGCCTTAGCCATGTTACCCCTTGCCGTGCCGTTCCTTCCGTTACCCTTGCCTTCCCTTGCTTTCCCTTGCCTTCCTTGCGTTCCGTTACTCTTTGCTTGCTTTCCGTGCATTGCTTAGCCTTGCGTTGTCATGCCTTAGGCTTGCCTCGCCTGACCGTGTTTTCCCATGCGTTACCCTTTCCTTGCCTTGCCGTGCATTGCCTAGCGTGCGTTGTCGTGCCTTAGCCTTGTTTCCCCTTGCCGTGCAGTTCCTTCCGTTACACTTGCCTTCTTTGCTTTCCCTTGCCTTCCTTACCTTCCGTTACTCTTTGCTTGCGTTCCGTGCATTGCCTAGCCTTGCGTTGTCGTGCCTTAGCCTTGCCTCGCCTGAATGTGCTTTCCCATGGGTTATGCTTTCCTTGCCTTGCCGTGCATTGCCAGCCTGCGTTGCCGTGCCTTAGCCTGGTTTCCCCTTGCCGTGCAGTTCCTTCCGTTACCCTTGCCTTTCCTTGCTTTTCCTTACCTTGCTTGCCTTCCGTTACTCTTTGCTTCCCTTCCCTGCATTGCCTAGCCTTGCGTTGTCGTGCCTTAGACTTATCTCGCCTGACCGTGCCTTCCTTTGCTTTAAGCTTTCCTTGCATTGTCGTGCATTGCTTAGCCTTGCGTTGTCGTGCATTAGCCTTGCCTAGCCTCACCGTGCCTTGCCTTGCGTTACCCTTTCCTTGCCTTGCCGTGCATTGCCTAGCCGTGCGTTGTCGTACCTTAGCCTTGTTTCCCCTTGCCGTGGCGTGCCTTTTGTTACACTTGACTTTCCTGGCTTTCACTTGCCTTCCTTTCCTTCCGTTACTCTTTCCTTGCCTTGCCGTGCATTGCCTAGCCTTGCATTGTCGTGCCTTTTCCTTGCCTCACCTGACCGTGCCTTCCCCTGCGTTACCCTTTCCTTGCCTTGCCGTGCATTGCCTAGCCCTGCGTTGCCGTGCCTTAGCCTTGTTACCCCTTGCCGTGCCGTTACTTCCGTTACCCTTGCCTTCCCTTGCTTTCCCTTGCCTTCCTTGCGTTCCGTTACTCTTTGCTTGCTTTCCGTGCATTGCCTAGCCTTGCGTTGTCATGCCTTAGCCTTGCATCGTCTGACCGTGCTTTCCCATGCGTTACCCTTTCCTTGCCTTGCCGTGCATTGCCTAGCCATGCGTTGTCGTGCCTTACCCTTGTTTCCCCTTGCCGTGCCGTTCCTTCCGTTACACTTGCCTTTCCTTCCTTTCCCTTGCCTTCCTTACCTTCCGTTACTCTTTGCTTGCCTTCCGTGCATTGCCTAGCCTTGCGTTGTCGTGCCTTAGCGTTGCCTCCCCTGACCGTGCTTTCAAATGCGTTACCCTTTCCTTGCCTTGCCGTTCATTGCCTAGCGTTCGGTGTCGTGCCTTAGACTTGTTTCCCCTTGCCGTGCCGTTCCTTCCGTTACCCTGGCCTTTCCTTCCTTTTCCTTGCCTTGCTTACGTTCCTTTACTCTTTGCTTGCCTTCCCTGAATTTCCTAGCCTTGCGTTGTCGTGCCTTAGAATTATCTCGCCTGACCTTGCCTTCCTTTGCTTTAAGCTTTCCTTGCATTGTCGTGCATCGCCTAGCCTTGCGTTTTCGTGCATTAGCCTTGCCTAGCCTCACCGTGCCTTTCCGTGCGTTACCCTTTGCTTGCCTTACCGTGCATTTCCTAGCCGTGCGTTGTCGTGCCTTAGCCTTGTTTCCCCTTGCCGTGCCGTTCCTTCGGTTACACTTGCCTTTCTTTGCTTTCCCTTTCCTTCCTTACCTTCCGTTTCTCTTTGCTTGCCTTCCGTGCATTGCCTAGCCTTGGGTTGTCGTGCCTTAGCCTTGCCTCGCCTAACCGTGCTTTCCCATGCGTTACCCTTTCCTTGCCTTGCCGTGCATTGCCTAGCGTGCGTTGTCGTGCCTTAGCCTTGTTTCCCCTTGCCGTGCCGTTCCTTCCGTTACCATTGCCTTTCCTTGCTTTCCCTTGCCTTCCTTACCTTCCGGTACTCTTTGCTTGCCTTCCGTGCATTGCCTAGCCTTGCGTTGTCGTGCCTTAGCCTTATCTGGCCTGACCGTGCCTTCCTTTGCTTTAAGCTTTCCTTGCATTGTCGTGCATTTCCTAGCCTTGCGTTGTCGTGCATTAACCTTGCCTAGCCTCACCGTGCCTTGCCTTGCGTTACCCTTTCCTTGCCTTGCCGTGCATTGCCTAGCGTGCGTTGTCGTGCCTTAGCCTTGTTTCCCCTTGCCGTGCCGTTCCTTCCGTTACACTTGCCTTTCTTTGCTTTCCCTTGCCTTCCTTACCTTCCGTTACTCTTTGCTTGCCTTCCGTGCATTGCCTAGCCTTGCGTTGTCGTGCCTTAGCCTTATCTCGCCTGACCGTGCCTTCCTTTGCTTTAAGCTTTCCTTGCATTGTCGTGCATTGCCTAGCCTTGCGTTGTCGTGCATTAACCTTGCCTAGCCTCACCGTGCCTTGCCTTGCGTTACCCTTTCCTTGCCTTGCCGTGCATTGCCTAGCGTGCGTTGTCGTGCCTTAGCCTTGTTTCCGCTTGCCGTGCCGTTCCTTCCGTTACACTTGTCTTTCTTTGCTTTCCCTTGCCTTCGTTACCTTCCGTTACTCTTTGCTTGCCTTCCGTGCATTGCCTAGCCTTGCGTTGCCGTGCCTTAGCCTTATCTCGCCTGACCGTGCCTTCCTTTGCTTTAAGCTTTCCTTGCATTGTCGTGCATTGCCTAGCCTTGCGTTGTCGTGCATTAACCTTGCCTAGCCTCACCCTGCCTTGCCTTGCGTTACCCTTTCCTTCCCTTGCCGTGCATTTCCTAGCCGTGTGTTGTCGTGCCTTAGCCTTGTTACCCCTTGCCGTGCCGTTCCTTCCGTTACCCATGCCTTCCCTTTCTTTCCCTTTCCTTCCTTGCATTCCGTTACCCCTTGTTTTCTTTCCGTGCATTGCCTAGCCTTGCGTTGGCTTTCCTTAGCCTTGCCTCGCCTGACCGTGCTTTCCCATGCGTTACCCTTTCCTTGCCTTGCCGTGCATTGCCTAGCGTGCGTTGTCGTGCCTTAGCCTTGTTTCCCCTTGCCGTGCCGTTCCTTCCGTTACACTTGCCTTCCCTTGCTTTCCCTTGCCTTCCTTGCGTTCCGTTACTCTTTGTTTGCTTTCCGTGCATTGCCTAGCCTTGCGTTGTCATGCCTTAGCCTTGCCTCGCCTGACCGTGCTTTCCCATGCGTTACCCTTTCCTTGCCTTGCCGTGCATTGCCTAGCGTGCGTTGTCGTGCCTTAGCCTTGTTTCCCCTTGCCGTGGCGTTCCTTCCGTTACACTTGCCTTTCCTTGCTTTCCCTTGCCTTCCTTGCCTTCCGTTACTCTTTGCTTGCCTTCCGTGCATTGCCTAGCCTTGCGTTGTCGTGCCTTAGCCTTGCCTCGCCTGACCGTGCTTTCCCATGCGTTACCCTTTCCTTGCCTTGCCATTCATTGCCTAGCGTTCGGTGTCGTGCCTTAGACTTGTTCCCCCTTGCCGTGCCGTTCCTTCCGTTACCCTTGCCTTTCCTTGCTTTTCCTTGCCTTCCTTACCTTCCGTTACTCTTTGCTTGCCTTCCCTGAATTGCCTAGCCTTGCGTTGTCGTGCCTTTGCCTTATCTCGCCTGACCTTGCCTTCCTTTGCTTTAAGCTTTCCTTGCATTGTCGTGAATTGCCTAGCCTTGCGTTTCCGTGCATTAGCCTTGCCTAGCCTCACCGTGCCTTGCCTTGCGTTACCCTTTGCTTGCCTTGCCGTGCACTGCCTAGCCGTGCGTTGTCGTGCCTTAGCCTTGTTTCCCCTTGCCGTGCAGTTCCTTCCGTTACACTTGCCTTTCTTTGCTTTCCCTTGCCTTCCTTACCTTCCGTTACTCTTTGCTTGCCTTCCGTGGATTGCCTAGCCTTGCGTTGTCGTGCCTTAGCCTTGCCTCGCTTGAACGTGCTTTCCCATGCGTTACCCTTTCCTTGCCTTGCCGTGCATTGCCCAGCCTGCGTTGCCGTGCCTTAACCTTGTTTCCCCTTGCCGTGCAGTTCCTTCCGTTACCCTTGCCTTTCCTTGCTTTTCCTTGCCTTGCTTGCCTTCCGTTACTCTTTGCTTCCCTTCCCTGCATTGCCTAGCCTTGCGTTGTCGTGCCTTAGACTTATCTCGCCTGACCGTGCCTTCCTTTGCTTTAAGCTTTCCTTACATTGTCGTGCATTGCTTAGCCTTGCGTTGTCGTGCATTAGCCTTGCCTAGCCTCACCGTGCCTTGCCTTGCGTTACCCTTTCCTTGCCTTGCCGTGCATTGCCTAGCCCTGCGTTGCCGTGCCTTAGCCTTGTTACCCCTTGCCGTGCCGTTCCTTCCGTTACCCTTGCCTTCCCTTGCTTTCCCTTGCCTTCCTTGCGTTCCGTTACTCTTTGCTTGCTTTCCGTGCATTGCCTAGCCTTGCGTTGTCATGCCTTAGCCTTGCATCGCCTGACCGTGCTTTCCCATTCGTTACCCTTTCCTTGCCTTGCCGTGCATTGCCTAGCCGTGCGTTGTCGTGCCTTAGCCCTGTTTCCCCTTGCCGTGCCGTTCCTTCCGTTACACTTGCCTTTCCTTCCTTTCCCTTGCCTTCCTTACCTTCCGTTACTCTTTGCTTGCCTTCCGTGCATTGCCTAGCCTTGCGTTGTCGTGCCTTAGCCTTGCCTTGCCGTTCATTGCCTAGCGTTCGGTGTCGTGCCTTAGACTTGTTTCCCCTTGCCGTGCCGTTCCTTCCGTTACCCTTGCCTTTCCTTCCTTTTCCTTGCCTTGCTTGCCTTCCGTTACTCTTTGCTTGCCTTCCCTGAATTTCCTAGCCTTGCGTTGTCGTGCCTTCGCCTTGCCTCGCCTGACCGTGCTTTCCCATGCGTTACCCTTTCCTTGCCTTGCCGTGCATTGCCTAGCCTTGCGTTGTCGTGCCTTAGCCTTCTTACCGCTTGCCGTGCCGTTCCTTCCGTTACCCTTGCCTTCCCTTGCTTTCCCTTTCCTTCCTTGCATTCCGTTACTCCTTGCTTGCTTTCCGTGCATTGCCTAGCCTTGCGTTGGCTTCCTTAGCCTTGCCTCGCCTGACCGTGCTTTCCCATGCGTTACCCTTTCCTTGCCTTGCCGTGCATTGCCTAGCGTGCGTTGTCGTGCCTTAGCCTTGTTTCCCCTTGCCGTGCCGTTCCTTCCGTTACACTTGCCTTTCTTTGCTTTCCCTTGCCTTCCTTACCTTCCGTTACTCTTTGCTTGCCTTCCGTGCATTGCCAAGCCTTGCGTTGTCGTGCCTTACCCTTGCCTCCCCTGACCGTTCTTTCCCATGCGTTACCCTTTCCTTCCCTTGCCGTGCATTGCCTAGCGTGCGTTGTCGTGCCTTAGACTTGTTTCCCCTTCCCGTGCCGTTCCTTCCGTTACCATTGCCTTTCCTTGCTTGCCTTTGCCTTCCTTACCTTCCGTTACTCTTTGCTTGCCTTCCGTGCATTGCCTAGCCTTGTGTTGTCGTGCCTTAGCCTTATCTCTTCTGACCGTGCCTTCCTTTGCTTTAAGCTTTACTTGCATTGTCGTGCATTGCCTAGCCTTGCGTTGTCGTGCATTAGCCTTGCCTAGCCTCACCGTGCCGTGCCTTGCGTTACCCTTTCCTTGCCTTGCCGTGCATTTCCTAGCCGTGTGTTGTCGTGCCTTAGCCTTGTTTCCCCTTGCCGTTGCGTGTCTTTTGTTACACTTGCCTTGCCTGGCTTTGCCTTGCCTTCCGTTCCGTTCCGTTACTCTTTCCTTGCCTTGCCGTGCATTGCCTAGCCCTGCGTTGTCGTGCCTTAGCCTTGTTACCCCTTGCCGTGCCGTTCCTTCCGTTACCCTTGCCTTCCCTTGCTTTCCCTTTCCTTCCTTACCTTCCGTTACTCTTTGCTTGCCTTCCGTGCATTGCCTAGCCTTGCGTTGTCGTGCCTTAGCGTTGCCTCGCCTGACCGTGCTTTCAAATGCGTTACCCTTTCCTTGCCTTGCCGTTCATTGCCTAGCGTTCGGTGTCGTGCCTTAGACTTGTTTCCCATTGCCGTGCCGTTCCTTCCGTTACCCTGGTCTTTCCTTCCTTTTCCTTGCCTTGCTTACCTTCCGTTACTCTTTGCTTGCCTACCCTGAATTTCCTAGCCTTGCGTTGTCGTGCCTTAGCCTTATCTCGCCTGACCTTGCCTTCCTTTGCTTTAAGCTTTCCTTGCATTGTCGTGCATCGCCTAGCCTTGCGTTTTCGTGCATTAGCCTTGCCTAGCCTCACCGTGCCTTTCCTTGCGTTACCCTTTGCTTGCCTTGCCGTGCATTGCCTAGCGTGCGTTGTCGTGCCTTAGCCTTGTTTCCCCTTGCCGTGCCGTTCCTTCCGTTACCCTTGCCTTCCCTTGCTTTCCCTTGCCTTCCTTGCGTTCCGTTACTCTTTGCTTGCTTTCCGTGCATTGCCTAGCCTTGCATTGTCATGCCTTAGCCTTGCATCGCCTGACCGTGCTTTCCCATTCGTTACCCTTTCCTTGCTTTGCCGTGCATTGCCTAGCCGTGCGTTGTCGTGCCTTAGCCTTGTTTCCCCTTGCCGTGCCGTTCCTTCCGTTACACTTGCCTTTCCTTCCTTTCCCTTGCCTTCCTTACCTTCCGTTACACTTTGCTTGCCTTCCGTGCATTGCCTAGCCTTGCGTTGTCGTGCCTTAGACTTATCTCGCCTGACCGTGCCTTCCTTTGCTTTAAGCTTTCCTTGCATTGTCGTGCATTGCCTAGCCTTGCGTTGTCGTTCATTAATCTTGCCTAGCCTCACCTTGCCTTGCCTTGCGTTACCCTTTCCTTGCCTTGCCGTGCATTTCCTAGCCGTGTGTTGTCGTACCTTAGCCTTGTTACCCCTTGCCGTGCCGTTCCTTCCGTTACCCTTGCCTTCTCTTGCTTTCACTTTCCTTCCTTGCATTCCGTTACTCCTTGCTTGCTTTCCGTGCATTGCCTAGCCTTGCGTTGGCTTTACTTAGCCTTGACTCGCCTGACCGTGCTTTCCCATGCGTTACCCTTTCCTTGCCTTGCCGTGCATTGCCTAGCGTGCGTTGCCGTGCCTTAGCCTTGTTTCCCCTTGCCGTGCCGTTCCTTCCGTTACACTTGCCTTTCTTTGCTTTCCCTTGCCTTCCTTACCTTCCGTTACTCTTTGCTTGCCTTCCGTGCATTGCCAAGCCTTGCGTTGTCGTGCCTTAGCCTTGCCTCCCCTGACCGTTCTTTCCCATGCGTTACCCTTTCCTTCCCTTGCCGTGCATTGCCTAGCGTGCGTTGTCGTGCCTTAGACTTGTTTCCCCTTGCCGTGCCGTTCCTTCCGTTACCATTGCCTTTCCTTGCTTTCCTTTGCCTTCCTTACCTTCCGTTACTCTTTGCTTGCCTTCCGTGCATTGCCTAGCCTTGGGTTGTCGTGCCTTAGCCTTGCCTCGCCTGACCGTGCTTTCCCATGCGTTACCCTTTCCTTGCCTTGCCATGCATTTCCTAGCGTGCGTTGTCGTCCCTTAGCCTTGTTTCCCCTTGCCGTGCCGTTCCTTCCGTTACCATTGCGTTTCCTTGCTTTCCCTTGCCTTCCTTACATTCCGTTACTCTTTGCTTGCCTTCCGTGCATTGCCTAGCCTTGCGTTGTCGTGCCTTAGCCTTATCTCGCCTGACCGTGCCTTCCTTTGCTTTTAGCTTTCCTTGCATTGTCGTGCATTGCCTAGCCTTGCGTTGTCGTGCATTAACCTTGCCTAGCCTCACCCTGCCTTGCCTTGCGTTACCCTTTCCTTCCCTTGACCGTGCATTTCCTAGCCGTGTGTTGTCGTGCCTTAGCCTTGATACCCCTTGCCGTGCCGTTCCTTCCGTTACCCATGCCTTCCCTTGCTTTCCCTTTCCTTCCTTGCATTCCGTTACTCCTTGCTTGCTTTCCGTGCATTGCCTAGCCTTGCGTTGGCTTTCCTTAGCCTTGCCTCGCCTGACCGTGCTTTCCCATGCGTTACCCTTTCCTTGCCTTGCCGTGCATTGCCTAGCGTGCGTTGTCGTGCCTTAGCCTTGTTTCCCCTTGCCGTGCCGTTCCTTCCGTTACACTTGCCTTTCTTTGCTTTCCCTTGCCTTCCTGACCTTCCGTTACTCTTTGCTTGCCTTCCGTGCATTGCCTAGCCTTGCGTTGTCGTGCCTTAGCCTTGCCTCGCCTGACCGTGCCTTGCCTTGCGTTACCCTTTCCTTGCCTTGCCGTGCATTGCCTTGCCTTGCGTTGTCGTGCCTTAGCCTTGCCTTGCCTGACCGTGCCTTGCCTTGCGTTACCCTTTCCTTGCCTTGCCGTGCATTGCCTAGCCGTGCGTTGTCGTGCCTTAGCCTTGATTCCCCTTGCCGTGGCGTGCCTTTTGTTACACTTGCCTTGGCTGGCTTTGCCTTGCCTTCCTTTCCTTCCGTTACTCTTTCCTTGCCTTGCCGTGCATTGCCTAGCCTTGCATTGTCGTGCCTTATCCTTGCCTCACCTAACCGTGCCTTCCCCTGCGTTACCATTTCCTTGCCTTGCCGTGCATTGCCTAGCGTGCGTTGTCGTGCCTTAGCCTTGTTTCCCCTTGCCGTGCCGTTCCTTTCGTGACACTTGCCTTTCTTTGCTTTCCCTTGCCTTCCTTACCTTCCGTTACTCTTTGCTTGCCTTCCGTGCATTGCCAAGCCTTGCGTTGTCGTGCCTTTGCCTTGCCTCCCCTGACCGTGCTTTCCCAAGCGTTACTCTTTGCTTGCCTTCCCTGCATTGCCTAGCCTTGCGTTGTCGTGCCTTAGCCTTATCTCCCCTGACCGTGCCTTCCTTTGCTTTAAGCTTTACTTGCATTGTCGTGCATTGCCTAGCCTTGCGTTGTCGTGCATTAGCCTTGCCTAGCCTCACCGTGCCTTGCCTTGCGTTACCCTTTCCTTGCCTTGCCGTGCATTGCCTAGCGTGCGTTGTCGTGCCTTAGCCTTGTTTCCCCTTGCCGTGCCGTTCCTTCCGTTACACTTGCCTTTCCTTGCTTTCCCTTGCCTTCCTTACCTTCCGATACTCTTTGCTTGCCTTCCGTGCATTGCCTAGCCTTGCGTTGTCGTGCCTTAGCCTTGCCTCGCCTGACCGTGCTTTCCCATGCGTTACCCTTTCCTTGCCTTGCCGTTCATTGCCTAGCGTTCGGTGTCGTGCCTTAGACTTGTTCCCCCTTGCCGTGCCGTTCCTTCCGTTACCCTTGCCTTTCCTTGCTTTTCCTTGCCTTCCTTACCTTCCGTTACTCTTTGCTTGCCTTCCCTGAATTGCCTAGCATTGCGTTGTCGTGCCTTTGCCTTATCTCGCCTGACCTTGCCTTCCTTTGCTTTAAGCTTTCCTTGCATTGTCGTGCATTGCCTAGCCTTGCGTTTCCGTGCATTAGCCTTGCCTAGCCTCACCGTGCCTTGCCTTGCGTTACCCTTTGCTTGCCTTGCCGTGCCCTGCATAGCCGTGCGTGGTCGTGCCTTAGCCTTTTTTCCCCTTGCCGTGCAGTTCCTTCCGTTACACTTGCCTTTCTTTGCTTTCCCTTGCCTTCCTTACCTTCCGTTACTCTTTGCTTGCCTTCCGTGCATTGCCTAGCCTTGCGTTGTCGTGCCTTAGCCTTGCCTCGCCTGAACGTGCTTTTCCATGCGTTACCCTTTCCTTGCCTTGCCGTGCATTGCCCAGCCTGCGTTGCCGTGCCTTAGCCTTGTTTCCCCTTGCCGTGCAGTTCCTTCCGTTACCCTTGCCTTTCCTTGCTTTTCCTTGCCTTGCTTGCCTTCCGTTACTCTTTGCTTCCCTTCCCTGCATTGCCTAGACTTGCGTTGTCGTGCGTTAGACTTATCTCGTCTGACCGTGCTTTCCCTTGCTTTAAGCTTTCCTTACATTGTCGTGCATTGCTTAGCCTTGCGTTGTCGTGCATTAGCCTTGCCTAGCCTCACCGTGCCTTGCCTTGCGTTACCCTTTCCTTGCCTTGCCGTGCATTGCCTAGCCGAGCGTTGTCGTACCTTAGCCTTGTTTCGCCTTGCCGTGGCGTGCCTTTTGTTACACTTGCCTTTCCTGGCTTTGACTTGCCTTCCTTTCCTTCCGTTACTCTTTCCTTGCCTTGCCGTGCATTGCTAAGCCTTGCATTGTCGTGCCTTATCCTTGCCTCACCTGACCGTGCCTTCCCCTGCGTTACCCTTTCCTTGCCTTGCCGTGCATTGCCTAGCCCTGCGTTGCCGTGCCTTAGCCTTGTTACCCCTTGCCGTGCCGTTCCTTCCGTTACCCTTGCCTTCCCTTGCTTTCCCTTGCCTTCCTTCCGTTCCGTTACTCTGCTTGCTTTCCGTGCATTGCCTAGCCTTGCGTTGTCATGCCTTAGCCTTGCATCGCCTGACCGTGCTTTCCCATGCGTTACACTTTCCTTGCCTTGCCGTGCATTGCCTAGCCGTGCGTTGTCGTGCCTTAGCCTTGTTTCCCCTTGCCGTGCCGTTCCTTCCGTTACAATTGCCTTTCCTTCCTTTCCCTTGCCTTCCTTACCTTCTGTTACTCTTTGCTTGCCTTCCGTGCATTGCCTAGCCTTGCGTTGTCGTGCCTTAGCGTTGCCTCGCCTGACCGTGCTTTCAAATGCGTTACCCTTTCCTTGCCTTGCCGTTCATTGCCTAGCGTTCGGTGTCGTGCCTTAGACTTGTTTCCCCTTGCCGTGCCGTTCCTTCCGTTACCCTGGCCTTTCCTTCCTTTTCCTTGCCTTGCTTACCTTCCGTTACTCTTTGCTTGCCTTCCCTGAATTTCCTAGCCTTGCGTTGTCGTGCCTTAGAATTATCTCGCCTGACCTTGCCTTCCTTTGCTTTAAGCTTTCCTTGTATTGTCGTGCATAGCCTAGCCTTGCGTTTTCGTGCATTAGCCTTGCCTAGCCTCACCGTGCCTTTCCTTGCGTTACCCCTTGCTTGCCTTACCGTGCATTGCCTAGCCGTGCGTTGTCGTGCCTTAGCCTTGTGTCCCCTTGCCGTGCCGTTCCTTCCGTTACCATTGCCTTTCCTTGCTTTCCCTTGCCTTCCTTACCTTCCGTTACACTTTGCTTGACTTCCGGGCATTGCCTAGCCTTGCGTTGTCGTGCCTTAGCCTTATCTCGCCTGACCGTGCATTCCTTTGCTTTAAGCTTTCCTTGCATTGTCGTGCATTGCCTAGCCTTGCGTTGTCGTGCATTAACCTTGCCTAGCCTCACCGTGCCTTGCCTTGCGTTACCCTTTCCTTGCCTTGCCGTGCATTTCCTAGCCGTGTGTTGTCGTGCCTTAGCCTTGTTTCCCCTTGCCGTTGCGTGCCTTTTGTTACACTTGCCTTGCCTGGCTTTGCCTTGCCTTCCGTTCCTTTCCGTTACTCTTTCCTTGCCTTGCCGTGCATTGCCTAGCCCTGCGTTGACGTGCGTTAGCCTTGTTACCCCTTGCCGTGCCGTTCCTTCCGTTAACCTTGCCTTACCTTGCTTTCCCTTGCCTTCCTTGCGTTCCGTTACTCTTTGCTTGCTTTCCGTGCATTGCCTAGCCTTGCGTTGTCATGCCTTAGGCTTGCCTCGCCTGACCGTGCTTTCCCATGCGTTACCCTTTCCTTGCCTTGCCGTGCATTGCCTAGCGTGCGTTGTCGTTCCTTAGCCTTGTTTCCCCTTGCCGTGCCGTTCCTTCCGTTACACTTGCCTTTCCTTGCTTTCCCTTGCCTTCCTTACCTTCCGTTACTCTTTGCTTGCCTTCCCTGCATTGCCTAGCCTTGCGTTGTCGTGCCTTAGCCTTATCTCGCCTGACCGTGCCTTCCTTTTCTTTAAGCTTTCCTTGCATTGTCGTGCATTGCCTAGCCTTGCGTTGTCGTTCATTAACCTTGCCTAGCCTCACCTTGCCTTGCCTTGCGTTACCCTTTCCTTGCCTTGCCGTGCATTTCCTAGCCGTGTGTTGTCGTACCTTAGCCTTGTTACCCCTTGCCGTGCCGTTCCTTCCGTTACCCTTGCCTTCTCTTGCTTTCACTTTCCTTCCTTGCATTCCGTTACTCCTTGCTTGCTTTCCGTGCATTGCCTAGCCTTGCGTTGGCTTTACTTAGCCTTGACTCGCCTGACCGTGCTTTCCCATGCGTTACCCTTTCCTTGCCTTGCCGTGCATTGCCTAGCGTGCGTTGCCGTGCCTTAGCCTTGTTTCCCCTTGCCGTGCCGTTCCTTCCGTTACACTTGCCTTTCTTTGCTTTCCCTTGCCTTCCTTACCTTCCGTTACTCTTTGCTTGCCTTCCGTGCATTGCCAAGCCTTGCGTTGTCGTGCCTTAGCCTTGCCTCCCCTGACCGTTCTTTCCCATGCGTTACCCTTTCCTTCCCTTGCCGTGCATTGCCTAGCGTGCGTTGTCGTGCCTTAGACTTGTTTCCCCTTGCCGTGCCGTTCCTTCCGTTACCATTGCCTTTCCTTGCTTTCCTTTGCCTTCCTTACCTTCCGTTACTCTTTGCTTGCCTTCCGTGCATTGCCTAGCCTTGGGTTGTCGTGCCTTAGCCTTGCCTCGCCTGACCGTGCTTTCCCATGCGTTACCCTTTCCTTGCCTTGCCATGCATTTCCTAGCGTGCGTTGTCGTCCCTTAGCCTTGTTTCCCCTTGCCGTGCCGTTCCTTCCGTTACCATTGCGTTTCCTTGCTTTCCCTTGCCTTCCTTACATTCCGTTACTCTTTGCTTGCCTTCCGTGCATTGCCTAGCCTTGCGTTGTCGTGCCTTAGCCTTATCTCGCCTGACCGTGCCTTCCTTTGCTTTTAGCTTTCCTTGCATTGTCGTGCATTGCCTAGCCTTGCGTTGTCGTGCATTAACCTTGCCTAGCCTCACCCTGCCTTGCCTTGCGTTACCCTTTCCTTCCCTTGACCGTGCATTTCCTAGCCGTGTGTTGTCGTGCCTTAGCCTTGATACCCCTTGCCGTGCCGTTCCTTCCGTTACCCATGCCTTCCCTTGCTTTCCCTTTCCTTCCTTGCATTCCGTTACTCCTTGCTTGCTTTCCGTGCATTGCCTAGCCTTGCGTTGGCTTTCCTTAGCCTTGCCTCGCCTGACCGTGCTTTCCCATGCGTTACCCTTTCCTTGCCTTGCCGTGCATTGCCTAGCGTGCGTTGTCGTGCCTTAGCCTTGTTTCCCCTTGCCGTGCCGTTCCTTCCGTTACACTTGCCTTTCTTTGCTTTCCCTTGCCTTCCTGACCTTCCGTTACTCTTTGCTTGCCTTCCCTGCATTGCCTAGCCTTGCGTTGTCGTGCCTTAGCCTTATCTCGCCTGACCGTGCCTTCCTTTGCGTTAAGCTTTCCTTGCATTGCCGTGCATTGCCTTGCCTTGCGTTGTCGTGCATTAGCCTTGCCTAGCCTCACCGTGCCTTGCCTTGCGTTACCCTTTCCTTGCCTTGCCGTGCATTGCCTAGCCGTGCGTTGTCGTGCCTTAGCCTTGATTCCCCTTGCCGTGGCGTGCCTTTTGTTACACTTGCCTTGCCTGGCTTTGCCTTGCCTTCCTTTCCTTCCGTTACTCTTTCCTTGCCTTGCCGTGCATTGCCTAGCCTTGCATTGTCGTGCCTTATCCTTGCCTCACCTAACCGTGCCTTCCCCTGCGTTACCATTTCCTTGCCTTGCCGTGCATTGCCTAGCGTGCGTTGTCGTGCCTTAGCCTTGTTTCCCCTTGCCGTGCCGTTCCTTTCGTGACACTTGCCTTTCTTTGCTTTCCCTTGCCTTCCTTACCTTCCGTTACTCTTTGCTTGCCTTCCGTGCATTGCCAAGCCTTGCGTTGTCGTGCCTTTGCCTTGCCTCCCCTGACCGTGCTTTCCCAAGCGTTACTCTTTGCTTGCCTTCCCTGCATTGCCTAGCCTTGCGTTGTCGTGCCTTAGCCTTATCTCCCCTGACCGTGCCTTCCTTTGCTTTAAGCTTTACTTGCATTGTCGTGCATTGCCTAGCCTTGCGTTGTCGTGCATTAGCCTTGCCTAGCCTCACCGTGCCTTGCCTTGCGTTACCCTTTCCTTGCCTTGCCGTGCATTGCCTAGCGTGCGTTGTCGTGCCTTAGCCTTGTTTCCCCTTGCCGTGCCGTTCCTTCCGTTACACTTGCCTTTCCTTGCTTTCCCTTGCCTTCCTTACCTTCCGTTTCTCTTTGCTTGCCTTCCGTGCATTGCCTAGCCTTGCGTTGTCGTGCCTTAGCCTTGCCTCGCCTGACCGTGCTTTCCCATGCGTTACCCTTTCCTTGCCTTGCCGTTCATTGCCTAGCGTTCGGTGTCGTGCCTTAGACTTGTTCCCCCTTGCCGTGCCGTTCCTTCCGTTACCCTTGCCTTTCCTTGCTTTTCCTTGCCTTCCTTACCTTCCGTTACTCTTTGCTTGCCTTCCCTGAATTGCCTAGCATTGCGTTGTCGTGCCTTTGCCTTATCTCGCCTGACCTTGCCTTCCTTTGCTTTAAGCTTTCCTTGCATTGTCGTGCATTGCCTAGCCTTGCGTTTCCGTGCATTAGCCTTGCCTAGCCTCACCGTGCCTTGCCTTGCGTTACCCTTTGCTTGCCTTGCCGTGCCCTGCATAGCCGTGCGTGGTCGTGCCTTAGCCTTTTTTCCCCTTGCCGTGCAGTTCCTTCCGTTACACTTGCCTTTCTTTGCTTTCCCTTGCCTTCCTTACCTTCCGTTACTCTTTGCTTGCCTTCCGTGCATTGCCTAGCCTTGCGTTGTCGTGCCTTAGCCTTGCCTCGCCTGAACGTGCTTTTCCATGCGTTACCCTTTCCTTGCCTTGCCGTGCATTGCCCAGCCTGCGTTGCCGTGCCTTAGCCTTGTTTCCCCTTGCCGTGCAGTTCCTTCCGTTACCCTTGCCTTTCCTTGCTTTTCCTTGCCTTGCTTGCCTTCCGTTACTCTTTGCTTCCCTTCCCTGCATTGCCTAGACTTGCGTTGTCGTGCGTTAGACTTATCTCGTCTGACCGTGCCTTCCCTTGCTTTAAGCTTTCCTTGCATTGTCGTGCATTGCCTAGCCTTGCGTTGTCGTGCATTAGCCTTGCCTAGCCTCACCGTGCCTTGCCTTGCGTTACCCTTTCCTTGCCTTGCCGTGCATTGCCTAGCCGAGCGTTGTCGTACCTTAGCCTTGTTTCGCCTTGCCGTGGCGTGCCTTTTGTTACACTTGCCTTTCCTGGCTTTGACTTGCCTTCCTTTCCTTCCGTTACTCTTTCCTTGCCTTGCCGTGCATTGCTAAGCCTTGCATTGTCGTGCCTTATCCTTGCCTCACCTGACCGTGCCTTCCCCTGCGTTACCCTTTCCTTGCCTTGCCGTGCATTGCCTAGCCCTGCGTTGCCGTGCCTTAGCCTTGTTACCCCTTGCCGTGCCGTTCCTTCCGTTACCCTTGCCTTCCCTTGCTTTCCCTTGCCTTCCTTCCGTTCCGTTACTCTGCTTGCTTTCCGTGCATTGCCTAGCCTTGCGTTGTCATGCCTTAGCCTTGCATCGCCTGACCGTGCTTTCCCATGCGTTACACTTTCCTTGCCTTGCCGTGCATTGCCTAGCCGTGCGTTGTCGTGCCTTAGCCTTGTTTCCCCTTGCCGTGCCGTTCCTTCCGTTACAATTGCCTTTCCTTCCTTTCCCTTGCCTTCCTTACCTTCCGTTACTCTTTGCTTGCCTTCCGTGCATTGCCTAGCCTTGCGTTGTCGTGCCTTAGCGTTGCCTCGCCTGACCGTGCTTTCAAATGCGTTACCCTTTCCTTGCCTTGCCGTTCATTGCCTAGCGTTCGGTGTCGTGCCTTAGACTTGTTTCCCCTTGCCGTGCCGTTCCTTCCGTTACCCTGGCCTTTCCTTCCTTTTCCTTGCCTTGCTTACCTTCCGTTACTCTTTGCTTGCCTTCCCTGAATTTCCTAGCCTTGCGTTGTCGTGCCTTAGAATTATCTCGCCTGACCTTGCCTTCCTTTGCTTTAAGCTTTCCTTGTATTGTCGTGCATAGCCTAGCCTTGCGTTTTCGTGCATTAGCCTTGCCTAGCCTCACCGTGCCTTTCCTTGCGTTACCCCTTGCTTGCCTTACCGTGCATTGCCTAGCCGTGCGTTGTCGTGCCTTAGCCTTGTGTCCCCTTGCCGTGCCGTTCCTTCCGTTACCATTGCCTTTCCTTGCTTTCCCTTGCCTTCCTTACCTTCCGTTACACTTTGCTTGACTTCCGGGCATTGCCTAGCCTTGCGTTGTCGTGCCTTAGCCTTATCTCGCCTGACCGTGCATTCCTTTGCTTTAAGCTTTCCTTGCATTGTCGTGCATTGCCTAGCCTTGCGTTGTCGTGCATTAACCTTGCCTAGCCTCACCGTGCCTTGCCTTGCGTTACCCTTTCCTTGCCTTGCCGTGCATTTCCTAGCCGTGTGTTGTCGTGCCTTAGCCTTGTTTCCCCTTGCCGTTGCGTGCCTTTTGTTACACTTGCCTTGCCTGGCTTTGCCTTGCCTTCCGTTCCTTTCCGTTACTCTTTCCTTGCCTTGCCGTGCATTGCCTAGCCCTGCGTTGACGTGCCTTAGCCTTGTTACCCCTTGCCGTGCCGTTCCTTCCGTTAACCTTGCCTTACCTTGCTTTCCCTTGCCTTCCTTGCGTTCCGTTACTCTTTGCTTGCTTTCCGTGCATTGCCTAGCCTTGCGTTGTCATGCCTTAGGCTTGCCTCGCCTGACCCTGCTTTCCCATGCGTTACCCTTTCCTTGCCTTGCCGTGCATTGCCTAGCGTGCGTTGTCGTTCCTTAGCCTTGTTTCCCCTTGCCGTGCCGTTCCTTCCGTTACACTTGCCTTTCCTTGCTTTCCCTTGCCTTCCTTACCTTCCGTTACTCTTTGCTTGCCTTCCGTGCATTGCCTAGCCTTGCGTTGTCGTGCCTTAGCCTTATCTCGCCTGACCGTGCCTTCCTTTTCTTTAAGCTTTCCTTGCATTGTCGTGCATTGCCTAGCCTTGCGTTGTCGTGCATTAGCCTTGCCTAGCCTCACCGTGCCTTGCCTTGCGTTACCCTTTGCTTGCCTTGCCGTGCATTGCCTAGCCGGGCGTTGTCGTGCCTTAGCCTTGTTTCCCCTTGCCGTGCCGTTCCTTCCGTTACACTTGCCTTTCTTTGCTTTCCCTTTCCTTCCTTACCTTCCGTTACTCTTTGCTTGCCTTCCGTGCATTGCCTAGCCTTGCGTTGTCGTGCCTTAGCCTTATCTCGCCTGACCGTGCCTTCCTTTTCTTTAAGCTTTCCTTGCATTGTCGTGCATTGCCTAGCCTTGCGTTGTCGTTCATTAACCTTGCCTAGCCTCACCTTGCCTTGCCTTGCGTTACCCTTTCCTTGCCTTGCCGTGCATTTCCTAGCCGTGTGTTGTCGTACCTTAGCCTTGTTACCCCTTGCCGTGCCGTTCCTTCCGTTACCCTTGCCTTCTCTTGCTTTCACTTTCCTTCCTTGCATTCCGTTACTCCTTGCTTGCTTTCCGTGCATTGCCTAGCCTTGCGTTGGCTTTACTTAGCCTTGACTCGCCTGACCGTGCTTTCCCATGCGTTACCCTTTCCTTGCCTTGCCGTGCATTGCCTAGCGTGCGTTGCCGTGCCTTAGCCTTGTTTCCCCTTGCCGTGCCGTTCCTTCCGTTACACTTGCCTTTCTTTGCTTTCCCTTGCCTTCCTTACCTTCCGTTACTCTTTGCTTGCCTTCCGTGCATTGCCAAGCCTTGCGTTGTCGTGCCTTAGCCTTGCCTCCCCTGACCGTTCTTTCCCATGCGTTACCCTTTCCTTCCCTTGCCGTGCATTGCCTAGCGTGCGTTGTCGTGCCTTAGACTTGTTTCCCCTTGCCGTGCCGTTCCTTCCGTTACCATTGCCTTTCCTTGCTTTCCTTTGCCTTCCTTACCTTCCGTTACTCTTTGCTTGCCTTCCGTGCATTGCCTAGCCTTGGGTTGTCGTGCCTTAGCCTTGCCTCGCCTGACCGTGCTTTCCCATGCGTTACCCTTTCCTTGCCTTGCCATGCATTTCCTAGCGTGCGTTGTCGTCCCTTAGCCTTGTTTCCCCTTGCCGTGCCGTTCCTTCCGTTACCATTGCGTTTCCTTGCTTTCCCTTGCCTTCCTTACATTCCGTTACTCTTTGCTTGCCTTCCGTGCATTGCCTAGCCTTGCGTTGTCGTGCCTTAGCCTTATCTCGCCTGACCGTGCCTTCCTTTGCTTTTAGCTTTCCTTGCATTGTCGTGCATTGCCTAGCCTTGCGTTGTCGTGCATTAACCTTGCCTAGCCTCACCCTGCCTTGCCTTGCGTTACCCTTTCCTTCCCTTGACCGTGCATTTCCTAGCCGTGTGTTGTCGTGCCTTAGCCTTGATACCCCTTGCCGTGCCGTTCCTTCCGTTACCCATGCCTTCCCTTGCTTTCCCTTTCCTTCCTTGCATTCCGTTACTCCTTGCTTGCTTTCCGTGCATTGCCTAGCCTTGCGTTGGCTTTCCTTAGCCTTGCCTCGCCTGACCGTGCTTTCCCATGCGTTACCCTTTCCTTGCCTTGCCGTGCATTGCCTAGCGTGCGTTGTCGTGCCTTAGCCTTGTTTCCCCTTGCCGTGCCGTTCCTTCCGTTACACTTGCCTTTCTTTGCTTTCCCTTGCCTTCCTGACCTTCCGTTACTCTTTGCTTGCCTTCCCTGCATTGCCTAGCCTTGCGTTGTCGTGCCTTAGCCTTATCTCGCCTGACCGTGCCTTCCTTTGCGTTAAGCTTTCCTTGCATTGCCGTGCATTGCCTTGCCTTGCGTTGTCGTGCATTAGCCTTGCCTAGCCTCACCGTGCCTTGCCTTGCGTTACCCTTTCCTTGCCTTGCCGTGCATTGCCTAGCCGTGCGTTGTCGTGCCTTAGCCTTGATTCCCCTTGCCGTGGCGTGCCTTTTGTTACACTTGCCTTGGCTGGCTTTGCCTTGCCTTCCTTTCCTTCCGTTACTCTTTCCTTGCCTTGCCGTGCATTGCCTAGCCTTGCATTGTCGTGCCTTATCCTTGCCTCACCTAACCGTGCCTTCCCCTGCGTTACCCTTTCCTTGCCTTGCCGTGCATTGCCTAGCGTGCGTTGTCGTGCCTTAGCCTTGTTTCCCCTTGCCGTGCCGTTCCTTCCGTGACACTTGCCTTTCTTTGCTTTCCCTTGCCTTCCTTACCTTCCGTTACTCTTTGCTTGCCTTCCGTGCATTGCCAAGCCTTGCGTTGTCGTGCCTTTGCCTTGCCTCCCCTGACCGTGCTTTCCCAAGCGTTACTCTTTGCTTGCCTTCCCTGCATTGCCTAGCCTTGCGTTGTCGTGCCTTAGCCTTATCTC
This sequence comes from Macrotis lagotis, assembly GCF_037893015.1. NCBI lineage: Eukaryota > Metazoa > Chordata > Mammalia > Peramelemorphia > Peramelidae > Macrotis > Macrotis lagotis. The sequence continues at coordinate 36,472 of NW_027422240.1, forward strand.
CCCTGACCGTGCCTTCCTTTGCTTTAAGCTTTACTTGCATTGTCGTGCATTGCCTAGCCTTGCGTTGTCGTGCATTAGCCTTGCCTAGCCTCACCGTTCCTTGCCTTGCGTTACCCTTTCCTTGCCTTGCCGTGCATTGCCTAGCGTGCGTTGTCGTGCCTTAGACTTGTTTCCCCTTGCCGTGCCGTTCCTTCCGTTACACTTGCCTTTCCTTGCTTTCCCTTGCCTTCCTTACCTTCCGTTTCTCTTTGCTTGCCTTCCGTGCATTGCCTAGCCTTGCGTTGTCGTGCCTTAGCCTTGCCTCGCCTGAACGTGCTTTCCCATGCGTTACCCTTTCCTTGCCTTGCCGTTCATTGCCTAGCGTTCGGTGTCGTGCCTTAGACTTGTTCCCCCTTGCCGTGCCGTTCCTTCCGTTACACTTGCCTTTCCTTGCTTTTCCTTGCCTTCCTTACCTTCCGTTACTCTTTGCTTGCCTTCCCTGAATTGCCTAGCATTGCGTTGTCGTGCCTTTGCCTTATCTCGCCTGACCTTGCCTTCCTTTGCTTTAAGCTTTCCTTGCATTGTCGTGCATTGCCTAGCCTTGCGTTTCCGTGCATTAGCCTTGCCTAGCCTCACCGTGCCTTGCCTTGCGTTACCCTTTGCTTGCCTTGCCGTGCCCTGCATAGCCGTGCGTGGTCGTGCCTTAGCCTTTTTTCCCCTTGCCGTGCAGTTCCTTCCGTTACACTTGCCTTTCTTTGCTTTCCCTTGCCTTCCTTACCTTCCGTTACTCTTTGCTTGCCTTCCGTGCATTGCCTAGCCTTGCGTTGTCGTGCCTTAGCCTTGCCTCGCCTGAACGTGCTTTTCCATGCGTTACCCTTTCCTTGCCTTGCCGTGCATTGCCCAGCCTGCGTTGCCGTGCCTTAGCCTTGTTTCCCCTTGCCGTGCAGTTCCTTCCGTTACCCTTGCCTTTCCTTGCTTTTCCTTGCCTTGCTTGCCTTCCGTTACTCTTTGCTTCCCTTCCCTGCATTGCCTAGACTTGCGTTGTCGTGCGTTAGACTTATCTCGTCTGACCGTGCCTTCCCTTGCTTTAAGCTTTCCTTACATTGTCGTGCATTGCTTAGCCTTGCGTTGTCGTGCATTAGCCTTGCCTAGCCTCACCGTGCCTTGCCTTGCGTTACCCTTTCCTTGCCTTGCCGTGCATTGCCTAGCCGAGCGTTGTCGTACCTTAGCCTTGTTTCGCCTTGCCGTGGCGTGCCTTTTGTTACACTTGCCTTTCCTGGCTTTGACTTGCCTTCCTTTCCTTCCGTTACTCTTTCCTTGCCTTGCCGTGCATTGCTAAGCCTTGCATTGTCGTGCCTTATCCTTGCCTCACCTGACCGTGCCTTCCCCTGCGTTACCCTTTCCTTGCCTTGCCGTGCATTGCCTAGCCCTGCGTTGCCGTGCCTTAGCCTTGTTACCCCTTGCCGTGCCGTTCCTTCCGTTACCCTTGCCTTCCCTTGCTTTCCCTTGCCTTCCTTTCCTTCCGTTACTCTTTGCTTGCCTTCCGTGCATTGCCTAGCCTTGCGTTGTCGTGCCTTAGCCTTGCCTCGCCTGACCGTGCTTTACCATGCGTTACACTTTCCTTGCCTTGCCGTGCATTGCCTAGCCGTGCGTTGTCGTGCCTTAGCCTTGTTTCCCCTTGCCGTGCCGTTCCTTCCGTTACAATTGCCTTTCCTTCCTTTCCCTTGCCTTCCTTACCTTCCGTTACTCTTTGCTTGCCTTCCGTGCATTGCCTAGCCTTGCGTTGTCGTGCCTTAGCGTTGCCTCGCCTGACCGTGCTTTCAAATGCGTTACCCTTTCCTTGCCTTGCCGTTCATTGCCTAGCGTTCGGTGTCGTGCCTTAGACTTGTTTCCCCTTGCCGTGCCGTTCCTTCCGTTACCCTGGCCTTTCCTTCCTTTTCCTTGCCTTGCTTACCTTCCGTTACTCTTTGCTTGCCTTCCCTGAATTTCCTAGCCTTGCGTTGTCGTGCCTTAGAATTATCTCGCCTGACCTTGCCTTCCTTTGCTTTAAGCTTTCCTTGTATTGTCGTGCATAGCCTAGCCTTGCGTTTTCGTGCATTAGCCTTGCCTAGCCTCACCGTGCCTTTCCTTGCGTTACCCCTTGCTTGCCTTACCGTGCATTGCCTAGCCGTGCGTTGTCGTGCCTTAGCCTTGTGTCCCCTTGCCGTGCCGTTCCTTCCGTTACCATTGCCTTTCCTTGCTTTCCCTTGCCTTCCTTACCTTCCGTTACACTTTGCTTGACTTCCGGGCATTGCCTAGCCTTGCGTTGTCGTGCCTTAGCCTTATCTCGCCTGACCGTGCATTCCTTTGCTTTAAGCTTTCCTTGCATTGTCGTGCATTGCCTAGCCTTGCGTTGTCGTGCATTAACCTTGCCTAGCCTCACCGTGCCTTGCCTTGCGTTACCCTTTCCTTGCCTTGCCGTGCATTTCCTAGCCGTGTGTTGTCGTGCCTTAGCCTTGTTTCCCCTTGCCGTTGCGTGCCTTTTGTTACACTTGCCTTGCCTGGCTTTGCCTTGCCTTCCGTTCCTTTCCGTTACTCTTTCCTTGCCTTGCCGTGCATTGCCTAGCCCTGCGTTGACGTGCCTTAGCCTTGTTACCCCTTGCCGTGCCGTTCCTTCCGTTAACCTTGCCTTACCTTGCTTTCCCTTGCCTTCCTTGCGTTCCGTTACTCTTTGCTTGCTTTCCGTGCATTGCCTAGCCTTGCGTTGTCATGCCTTAGGCTTGCCTCGCCTGACCCTGCTTTCCCATGCGTTACCCTTTCCTTGCCTTGCCGTGCATTGCCTAGCGTGCGTTGTCGTTCCTTAGCCTTGTTTCCCCTTGCCGTGCCGTTCCTTCCGTTACACTTGCCTTTCCTTGCTTTCCCTTGCCTTCCTTACCTTCCGTTACTCTTTGCTTGCCTTCCGTGCATTGCCTAGCCTTGCGTTGTCGTGCCTTAGCCTTATCTCGCCTGACCGTGCCTTCCTTTTCTTTAAGCTTTCCTTGCATTGTCGTGCATCGCCTAGCCTTGCGTTTTCATGCATTAGCCTTGCCTAGCCTCACCGTGCCTTTCCTTGCGTTACCCTTTGCTTGCCTTGCCGTGCATTGCCTAGCCGTGCGTTGTCGTGCCTTAGCCTTGTTTCCCCTTGCCGTGCCATTCCTTCCGTTACACTTGCCTTTCTTTGCTTTCCCTTTCCTTCCTTACCTTCCGTTTCTCTTTGCTTGCCTTCCGTGCATTGCCTAGCCTTGGGTTGTCGTGCCTTAGCCTTGCCTCGCCTGACCGTGCTTTCCCATGCGTTACCCTTTCCTTGCCTTGCCGTGCATTGCCTAGCGTGCGTTGTCGTACCTTAGCCTTGTTTCCCCTTGCCGTGCCGTTCCTTCCGTTACCATTGCCTTTCCTTGCTTTCCCTTGCCTTCCTTACCTTCCGTTACTCTTTGCTTGCCTTCCGTGCATTGCCTAGCCTTGCGTTGTCGTGCCTTAGACTTATCTCGCCTGACCGTGCCTTCCTTTGCTTTAAACTTTCCTTGCATTGTCGTGCATTGCCTAGCCTTGCGTTGTCGTTCATTAACCTTGCCTAGCCTCACCGTGCCTTGCCTTGCGTTACCCTTTCCTTGCCTTGCCGTGCATTTCCTAGCCGTGTGTTGTCGTGCCTTAGCCTTGTTACCCCTTGCCGTGCCGTTCCTTCCGTTACCCTTGCCTTCCCTTGCTTTCCCTTTCCTTCCTTGCATTCCGTTACTCCTTGCTTGCTTTCCGTGCATTGCCTAGCCTTGCGTTGGCTTTCCTTAGCCTTGACTCGCCTGACCGTGCTTTCCCATGCGTTACCCTTTCCTTGCCTTGCCGTGCATTGCCTAGCGTGCGTTGCCGTGCCTTAGCCTTGTTTCCCCTTGCCGTGCCGTTCCTTCCGTTACACTTGCCTTTCCTTGCTTTCCCTTGCCTTCCTTACCTTCCGATACTCTTTGCTTGCCTTCCGTGCATTGCCTAGCCTTGCGTTGTCGTGCCTTAGCCTTGCCTCGCCTGACCGTGCTTTCCCATGCGTTACCCTTTCCTTGCCTTGCCGTTCATTGCCTAGCGTTCGGTGTCGTGCCTTAGACTTGTTCCCCCTTGCCGTGCCGTTCCTTCCGTTACCCTTGCCTTTCCTTGCTTTTCCTTGCCTTCCTTACCTTCCGTTACTCTTTGCTTGCCTTCCCTGAATTGCCTAGCCTTGCGTTGTCGTGCCTTAGCCTTATCTCGCCTGACCGTGCCTTCCTTTGCTTTAAGCTTTCCTTGCATTGTCGTGCATTGCCTAGCCTTGCGTTTCCGTGCATTAGCCTTGCCTAGCCACACCGTGCCTTGCCTTGCGTTACCCTTTGCTTGCCTTGCCGTGCCCTGCATAGCCGTGCGTGGTCGTGCCTTAGCCTTTTTTCCCCTTGCCGTGCAGTTCCTTCCGTTACACTTGCCTTTCTTTGCTTTCCCTTGCCTTCCTTACCTTCTGTTACTCTTTGCTTGCCTTCCGTGCATTGCCTAGCCTTGCGTTGTCGTGCCTTAGCCTTGCCTCGCCTGAACGTGCTTTTCCATGCGTTACCCTTTCCTTGCCTTGCCGTGCATTGCCCAGCCTGCGTTGCCGTGCCTTAGCCTTGTTTCCCCTTGCCGTGCAGTTCCTTCCGTTACCCTTGCCTTTCCTTGGTTTTCCTTGCCTTGCTTGCCTTCCGTTACTCTTTGCTTCCCTTCCCTGCATTGCCTAGACTTGCGTTGTCGTGCGTTAGACTTATCTCGTCTGACCGTGCCTTCCCTTGCTTTAAGCTTTCCTTACATTGTCGTGCATTGCTTAGCCTTGCGTTGTCGTGCATTAGCCTTGCCTAGCCTCACCGTGCCTTGCCTTGCGTTACCCTTTCCTTGCCTTGCCGTGCATTGCCTAGCCGAGCGTTGTCGTACCTTAGCCTTGTTTCGCCTTGCCGTGGCGTGCCTTTTGTTACACTTGCCTTTCCTGGCTTTGACTTGCCTTCCTTTCCTTCCGTTACTCTTTCCTTGCCTTGCCGTGCATTGCTAAGCCTTGCATTGTCGTGCCTTATCCTTGCCTCACCTGACCGTGCCTTCCCCTGCGTTACCCTTTCCTTGCCTTGCCGTGCATTGCCTAGCCCTGCGTTGCCGTGCCTTAGCCTTGTTACCCCTTGCCGTGCCGTTCCTTCCGTTACCCTTGCCTTCCCTTGCTTTCCCTTGCCTTCCTTCCGTTCCGTTACTCTGCTTGCTTTCCGTGCATTGCCTAGCCTTGCGTTGTCATGCCTTAGCCTTGCATCGCCTGACCGTGCTTTCCCATGCGTTACACTTTCCTTGCCTTGCCGTGCATTGCCTAGCCGTGCGTTGTCGTGCCTTAGCCTTGTTTCCCCTTGCCGTGCCGTTCCTTCCGTTACAATTGCCTTTCCTTCCTTTCCCTTGCCTTCCTTACCTTCCGTTACTCTTTGCTTGCCTTCCGTGCATTGCCTAGCCTTGCGTTGTCGTGCCTTAGCGTTGCCTCGCCTGACCGTGCTTTCAAATGCGTTACCCTTTCCTTGCCTTGCCGTTCATTGCCTAGCGTTCGGTGTCGTGCCTTAGACTTGTTTCCCCTTGCCGTGCCGTTCCTTCCGTTACCCTGGCCTTTCCTTCCTTTTCCTTGCCTTGCTTACCTTCCGTTACTCTTTGCTTGCCTTCCCTGAATTTCCTAGCCTTGCGTTGTCGTGCCTTAGAATTATCTCGCCTGACCTTGCCTTCCTTTGCTTTAAGCTTTCCTTGTATTGTCGTGCATAGCCTAGCCTTGCGTTTTCGTGCATTAGCCTTGCCTAGCCTCACCGTGCCTTTCCTTGCGTTACCCCTTGCTTGCCTTACCGTGCATTGCCTAGCCGTGCGTTGTCGTGCCTTAGCCTTGTGTCCCCTTGCCGTGCCGTTCCTTCCGTTACCATTGCCTTTCCTTGCTTTCCCTTGCCTTCCTTACCTTCCGTTACACTTTGCTTGACTTCCGGGCATTGCCTAGCCTTGCGTTGTCGTGCCTTAGCCTTATCTCGCCTGACCGTGCATTCCTTTGCTTTAAGCTTTCCTTGCATTGTCGTGCATTGCCTAGCCTTGCGTTGTCGTGCATTAACCTTGCCTAGCCTCACCGTGCCTTGCCTTGCGTTACCCTTTCCTTGCCTTGCCGTGCATTTCCTAGCCGTGTGTTGTCGTGCCTTAGCCTTGTTTCCCCTTGCCGTTGCGTGCCTTTTGTTACACTTGCCTTGCCTGGCTTTGCCTTGCCTTCCGTTCCTTTCCGTTACTCTTTCCTTGCCTTGCCGTGCATTGCCTAGCCCTGCGTTGACGTGCCTTAGCCTTGTTACCCCTTGCCGTGCCGTTCCTTCCGTTAACCTTGCCTTACCTTGCTTTCCCTTGCCTTCCTTGCGTTCCGTTACTCTTTGCTTGCTTTCCGTGCATTGCCTAGCCTTGCGTTGTCATGCCTTAGGCTTGCCTCGCCTGACCCTGCTTTCCCATGCGTTACCCTTTCCTTGCCTTGCCGTGCATTGCCTAGCGTGCGTTGTCGTTCCTTAGCCTTGTTTCCCCTTGCCGTGCCGTTCCTTCCGTTACACTTGCCTTTCCTTGCTTTCCCTTGCCTTCCTTACCTTCCGTTACTCTTTGCTTGCCTTCCGTGCATTGCCTAGCCTTGCGTTGTCGTGCCTTAGCCTTATCTCGCCTGACCGTGCCTTCCTTTTCTTTAAGCTTTCCTTGCATTGTCGTGCATCGCCTAGCCTTGCGTTTTCATGCATTAGCCTTGCCTAGCCTCACCGTGCCTTTCCTTGCGTTACCCTTTGCTTGCCTTGCCGTGCATTGCCTAGCCGGGCGTTGTCGTGCCTTAGCCTTGTTTCCCCTTGCCGTGCCGTTCCTTCCGTTACACTTGCCTTTCTTTGCTTTCCCTTTCCTTCCTTACCTTCCGTTTCTCTTTGCTTGCCTTCCGTGCATTGCCTAGCCTTGGGTTGTCGTGCCTTAGCCTTGCCTCGCCTGACCGTGCTTTCCCATGCGTTACCCTTTCCTTGCCTTGCCGTGCATTGCCTAGCGTGCGTTGTCGTACCTTAGCCTTGTTTCCCCTTGCCGTGCCGTTCCTTCCGTTACCATTGCCTTTCCTTGCTTTCCCTTGCCTTCCTTACCTTCCGTTACTCTTTGCTTGCCTTCCGTGCATTGCCTAGCCTTGCGTTGTCGTGCCTTAGACTTATCTCGCCTGACCGTGCCTTCCTTTGCTTTAAACTTTCCTTGCATTGTCGTGCATTGCCTAGCCTTGCGTTGTCGTTCATTAACCTTGCCTAGCCTCACCGTGCCTTGCCTTGCGTTACCCTTTTCTTGCCTTGCCGTGCATTTCCTAGCCGTGTGTTGTCGTGCCTTAGCCTTGTTACCCCTTGCCGTGCCGTTCCTTCCCTTACCCTTGCCTTCTCTTGCTTTCACTTTCCTTCCTTGCATTCCGTTACTCCTTGCTTGCTTTCCGTGCATTGCCTAGCCTTGCGTTGGCTTTCCTTAGCCTTGACTCGCCTGACCGTGCTTTCCCATGCGTTACCCTTTCCTTGCCTTGCCGTGCATTGCCTAGCGTGCGTTGCCGTGCCTTAGCCTTGTTTCCCCTTGCCGTGCCGTTCCTTCCGTTACACTTGCCTTTCTTTGCTTTCCCTTGCCTTCCTTACCTTCCGTTACTCTTTGCTTGCCTTCCGTGCATTGCCAAGCCTTGCGTTGTCGTGCCTTAGCCTTGCCTCCCCTGACCGTTCTTTCCCATGCGTTACCCTTTCCTTCCCTTGCCGTGCATTGCCTAGCGTGCGTTGTCGTGCCTTAGACTTGTTTCCCCTTGCCGTGCCGTTCCTTCCGTTACCATTGCCTTTCCTTGCTTTCCCTTGCCTTCCTTACCTTCCGTTACTCTTTGCTTGCCTTCCGTGCATTGCCTAGCCTTGCGTTGTCATGCCTTAGCCTTGCCTCGCCTGACCGTGCTTTCCCATGCGTTACTCTTTCCTTGCCTTGCCGTGCATTTCCTAGCGTGCGTTGTCGTGCCTTAGCCTTGTTTCCCCTTGCCGTGCCGTTCCTTCCGTTACCATTGCGTTTCCTTGCTTTCCCTTGCCTTCCTTACATTCCGTTACTCTTTGCTTGCCTTCCGTGCATTGCCTAGCCTTGCGTTGTCGTGCCTTAGCCTTATCTCGCCTGACCGTGCCTTCCTTTGCTTTAAGATTTCCTTGCATTGTCGTGCATTGCCTAGCCTTGCGTTGTCGTGCATTAACCTTGCCTAGCCTCACCCTGCCTTGCCTTGCGTTACCCTTTACTTCCCTTGACCGTGCATTTCCTAGCCGTGTGTTGTCATGCCTTAGCCTTGTTACCCCTTGCCGTGCCGTTCCTTCCGTTACCCATGCCTTCCCTTGCTTTCCCTTTCCTTCCTTGCATTCCGTTACTCCTTGCTTGCTTTCCGTGCATTGCCTAGCCTTGCTTTGGCTTTCCTTAGCCTTGCCTCGCCTGACCGTGCTTTCCCATGCGTTACCCTTTCCTTTCCTTGCCGTGCATTGCCTAGCGTGCGTTGTCGTGCCTTAGCCTTGTTTCCCCTTGCCGTGCCGTTCCTTCCGTTACACTTGCCTTTCTTTGCTTTCCCTTGCCTTCCTTACCTTCCGTTACTCTTTGCTTGCCTTCCCTGCATTGCCTAGCCTTGCGTTGTCGTGCCTTAGCCTTATCTCGCCTGACCGTGCCTTCCTTTGCTTTAAGCTTTCCTTGCATTGTCGTGCATTGCCTTGCCTTGCGTTGTCGTGCATTAGCCTTGCCTAGCCTCACCGTGCCTTGCCTTGCGTTACCCTTTCCTTGCCTTGCCGTGCATTGCCTAGCCGTGCGTTGTCGTGCCTTAGCCTTGATTCCCCTTGCCGTGGCGTGCCTTTTGTTACACTGGCCTTGCCTGGCTTTGCCTTGCCTTCCTTTCCTTCCGTTACTCTTTCCTTGCCTTGCCGTGCATTGCCTAGCCTTGCATTGTCGTGCCTTATCCTTGCCTCACCTAACCGTGCCTTCCCCTGCGTTACCATTTCCTTGCCTTGCCGTGCATTGCCTAGCGTGCGTTGTCGTGCCTTAGCCTTGTTTCCCCTTGCCGTGCCGTTCCTTCCGTGACACTTGCCTTTCTTTGCTTTCCCTTGCCTTCCTTACCTTCCGTTACTCTTTGCTTGCCTTCCGTGCATTGCCAAGCCTTGCGTTGTCGTGCCTTTGCCTTGCCTCCCCTGACCGTGCTTTCCCATGCGTTACTCTTTGCTTGCCTTCCCTGCATTGCCTAGCCTTGCGTTGTCGTGCCTTAGCCTTATCTCGCCTGACCGTGCCTTCCTTTGCTTTAAGCTTTACTTGCATTGTCGTGCATTGCCTAGCCTTGCGTTGTCGTGCATTAGCCTTGCCTAGCCTCACCGTGCCTTGCCTTGCGTTACCCTTTCCTTGCCTTGCCGTGCATTGCCTAGCGTGCGTTGTCGTGCCTTAGCCTTGTTTCCCCTTGCCGTGCCGTTCCTTCCGTTACACTTGCCTTTCCTTGCTTTCCCTTGCCTTCCTTACCTTCCGATACTCTTTGCTTGCCTTCCGTGCATTGCCTAGCCTTGCGTTGTCGTGCCTTAGCCTTGCCTCGCCTGACCGTGCTTTCCCATGCGTTACCCTTTCCTTGCCTTGCCGTTCATTGCCTAGCGTTCGGTGTCGTGCCTTAGACTTGTTCCCCCTTGCCGTGCCGTTCCTTCCGTTACCCTTGCCTTTCCTTGCTTTTCCTTGACTTCCTTACCTTCCGTTACTCTTTGCTTCCCTTCCCTGAATTGCCTAGCATTGCGTTGTCGTGCCTTTGCCTTATCTCGCCTGACCTTGCCTTCCTTTGCTTTAAGCTTTCCTTGCATTGTCGTGCATTGCCTAGCCTTGCGTTTCCGTGCATTAGCCTTGCCTAGCCTCACCGTGCCTTGCCTTGCGTTACCCTTTGCTTGCCTTGCCGTGCCCTGCCTAGCCGTGCGTTGTCGTGCCTTAGCCTTGTTTCCCCTTGCCGTGCAGTTCCTTCCGTTACACTTGCCTTTCTTTGCTTTCCCTTGCCTTCCTTACCTTCCGTTACTCTTTGCTTGCCTTCCGTGCATTGCCTAGCCTTGCGTTGTCGTGCCTTAGCCTTGCCTCGCCTGAACGTGCTTTCCCATGAGTTACCCTTTCCTTGCCTTGCCGTGCATTGCCCAGCCTGCGTTGCCGTGCCTTAGCCTTGTTTCCCCTTGCCGTGCAGTTCCTTCCGTTACCCTTGCCTTTCCTTGCTTTTCCTTGCCTTGCTTGCCTTCCGTTACTCTTTGCTTCCCTTCCCTGCAATGCCTGGCCTTGCGTTGTCGTGCCTTAGACTTATCTCGCCTGACCGTGCCTTCCTTTGCTTTAAGCTTTCCTTACATTGTCGTGCATTGCTTAGCCTTGCATTGTCGTGCATTAGCCTTGCCTAGCCTCACCGTGCCTTGCCTTGCGTTACCCTTTCCTTGCCTTGCCGTGCATTGCCTAGATGTGCGTTGTCGCACCTTTGCCTTGTTTCCCCTTGCCGTTGCGTGCCTTTTGTTACACTTGCCTTTCCTGGCTTTGACTTGCCTTCCTTTCCTTCCGTTACTCTTTCCTTGCCTTGCCGTGCATTGCTAAGCCTTGCATTGTCGTGCCTTATCCTTGCCTCACCTGACCGTGCCTTCCCCTGCGTTACCCTCTCCTTGCCTTGCCGTGCATTGCCTAGCCCTGCGTTGCCGTTCCTTAGCCTTGTTACCCCTTGCCGTGCCGTTCCTTCCGTTACCCTTGCCTTCCCTTGCTTTCCCTTGCCATCCTTGCGTTCCGTTACTCTTTGCTTGCTTTCCGTGCATTGCCTAGCCTTGCGTTGTCATGCCTTAGCCTTGCATCGCCTGACCGTGCTTTCCCATGCGTTACACTTTCCTTGCCTTGCCGTGCATTGCCTAGCCGTGCGTTGTCGTGCCTTAGCCTTGTTTCCCCTTGCTGTGCCGTTCCTTCCGTTACAATTGCCTTTCCTTCCTTTCCCTTGCCTTCCTTACCTTCCGTTACTCTTTGCTTGCCTTCCGTGCATTGCCTAGCCTTGCGTTGTCGTGCCTTAGCGTTGCCTCGCCTGACCGTGCTTTCAAATGCGTTACCCTTTCCTTGCCTTGCCGTTCATTGCCTAGCGTTCGGTGTCGTGCCTTAGACTTGTTTACCCTTGCCGTGCCGTTCCTTCCGTTAACCTGGCCTTTCCTTCCTTTTCCTTGCCTTGCTTACCTTCCGTTACTCTTTGCTTGCCTTCCCTGAATTTCCTAGCCTTGCGTTGTCGTGCCTTAGAATTATCTCGCCTGACCTTGCCTTCCTTTGCTTTAAGCTTTCCTTGCATTGTCGTACATCGCCTAGCCTTGCGTTTTCGTGCATTAGCCTTGCCTAGCCTCACCGTGCCTTTCCTTGCGTTACCCTTTGCTTGCCTTACCGTGCATTGCCTAGCCGTGCGTTGTAGTGCCTTAGCCTTGTTTCCCCTTGCCGTGCCGTTCCTTCCGTTACACTTGCCTTTCTTTGCTTTCCCTTTCCTTCCTTACCTTCCGTTTCTCTTTGCTTGCCTTCCGTGCATTGCCTAGACTTGGGTTGTCGTGCCTTAGCCTTGCCTCGCCTGACCGTGCTTTCCCATGCGTTACCCTTTCCATGCCTTGCCGTGCATTGCCTAGCGTGCGTTGTCGTGCCTTAGCCTTGTTTCCCCTTGCCGTGCCTTTCCTTCCGTTACACTTGCCTTTCCTTGCTTTGCCTTGCCTTCCTTTCCTTCCGTTACTCTTTCCTTGCCTTGCCGTGCATTGCCTAGCCCTGCGTTGTCGTGCCTTAGCCATGTTACCCCTTGCCGTGCCGTTCCTTCCGTTACCCTTGCCTTCCCTTGCTTTCCCTTGCCTTCCTTGCGTTCCGTTACTCTTTGCTTGCTTTCCGTGCATTGCCTAGCCTTGCGTTGTCGTGCCTTAGCCTTGCCTCGCCTGAATGTGCTTTCCCATGGGTTATGCTTTCCTTGCCTTGCCGTGCATTGCCAGCCTGCGTTGCCGTGCCTTAGCCTTGTTTCCCCTTGCCGTGCAGTTCATTCCGTTACCCTTGCCTTTCCTTGCTTTTCCTTACCTTGCTTGCCTTCCGTTACTCTTTGCTTCCCTTCCCTGCATTGCCTAGCCTTGCGTTGTCGTGCCTTAGACTTATCTCGCCTGACCGTGCCTTCCTTTGCTTTAAGCTTTCCTTGCATTGTCGTGCATTGCTTAGCCTTGCGTTGTCGTGCATTAGCCTTGCCTAGCCTCACCGTGCCTTGCCTTGCGTTACCCTTTCCTTGCCTTGCCGTGCATTGCCTAGCCGTGCGTTGTCGTACCTTAGCCTTGTTTCCCCTTGCCGTGGCGTGCCTTTTGTTACACTTGCCTTTCCTGGCTTTCACTTGCCTTCCTTTCCTTCCGTTACTCTTTCCTTGCCTTGCCGTGCATTGCCTAGCCTTGCATTGTCGTGCCTTTTCCTTGCCTCACCTGACCGTGCCTTCCCCTGCGTTACCCTTTCCTTGCCTTGCCGTGCATTGCCTAGCCCTGCGTTGCCGTGCCTTAGCCTTGTTACCCCTTGCCGTGCCGTTACTTCCGTTACCCTTGCCTTCCCTTGCTTTCCCTTGCCTTCCTTGCGTTCCGTTACTCTTTGCTTGCTTTCCGTGCATTGCCTAGCCTTGCGTTGTCATGCCTTAGCCTTGCATCGTCTGACCGTGCTTTCCCATGCGTTACCCTTTCCTTGCCTTGCCGTGCATTGCCTAGCCATGCGTTGTCGTGCCTTACCCTTGTTTCCCCTTGCCGTGCCGTTCCTTCCGTTACACTTGCCTTTCCTTCCTTTCCCTTGCCTTCCTTACCTTCCGTTACTCTTTGCTTGCCTTCCGTGCATTGCCTAGCCTTGCGTTGTCGTGCCTTAGCGTTGCCTCCCCTGACCGTGCTTTCAAATGCGTTACCCTTTCCTTGCCTTGCCGTTCATTGCCTAGCGTTCGGTGTCGTGCCTTAGACTTGTTTCCCCTTGCCGTGCCGTTCCTTCCGTTACCCTGGCCTTTCCTTCCTTTTCCTTGCCTTGCTTACGTTCCTTGACTCTTTGCTTGCCTTCCCTGAATTTCCTAGCCTTGCGTTGTCGTGCCTTAGAATTATCTCGCCTGACCTTGCCTTCCTTTGCTTTAAGCTTTCCTTGCATTGTCGTGCATCGCCTAGCCTTGCGTTTTCGTGCATTAGCCTTGCCTAGCCTCACCGTGCCTTTCCGTGCGTTACCCTTTGCTTGCCTTACCGTGCATTTCCTAGCCGTGCGTTGTCGTGCCTTAGCCTTGTTTCCCCTTGCCGTGCCGTTCCTTCCGTTACACTTGCCTTTCTTTGCTTTCCCTTTCCTTCCTTACCTTCCGTTTCTCTTTGCTTGCCTTCCGTGCATTGCCTAGCCTTGGGTTGTCGTGCCTTAGCCTTGCCTCGCCTAACCGTGCTTTCCCATGCGTTACCCTTTCCTTGCCTTGCCGTGCATTGCCTAGCGTGCGTTGTCGTGCCTTAGCCTTGTTTCCCCTTGCCGTGCCGTTCCTTCCGTTACCATTGCCTTTCCTTGCTTTCCCTTGCCTTCCTTACCTTCCGGTACTCTTTGCTTGCCTTCCGTGCATTGCCTAGCCTTGCGTTGTCGTGCCTTAGTCTTATCTCGCCTGACCGTGCCTTCCTTTGCTTTAAGCTTTCCTTGCATTGTCGTGCATTTCCTAGCCTTGCGTTGTCGTGCATTAACCTTGCCTAGCCTCACCGTGCCTTGCCTTGCGTTACCCTTTCCTTGCCTTGCCGTGCATTGCCTAGCGTGCGTTGTCGTGCCTTAGCCTTGTTTCCCCTTGCCGTGCCGTTCCTTCCGTTACACTTGCCTTTCTTTGCTTTCCCTTGCCTTCCTTACCTTCCGTTACTCTTTGCTTGCCTTCCGTGCATTGCCTAGCCTTGCGTTGTCGTGCCTTAGCCTTATCTCGCCTGACCGTGCCTTCCTTTGCTTTAAGCTTTCCTTGCATTGTCGTGCATTGCCTAGCCTTGCGTTGTCGTGCATTAACATTGCCTAGCCTCACCGTGCCTTGCCTTGCGTTACCCTTTCCTTGCCTTGCCGTGCATTGCCTAGCGTGCGTTGTCGTGCCTTAGCCTTGTTTCCGCTTGCCGTGCCGTTCCTTCCGTTACACTTGTCTTTCTTTGCTTTCCCTTGCCTTCGTTACCTTCCGTTACTCTTTGCTTGCCTTCCGTGCATTGCCTAGCCTTGCGTTGCCGTGCCTTAGCCTTATCTCGCCTGACCGTGCCTTCCTTTGCTTTAAGCTTTCCTTGCATTGTCGTGCATTGCCTAGCCTTGCGTTGTCTTGCATTAACCTTGCCTAGCCTCACCGTGCCTTGCCTTGCGTTACCCTTTCCTTCCCTTGCCGTGCATTTCCTAGCCGTGTGTTGTCGTGCCTTAGCCTTGTTACCCCTTGCCGTGCCGTTCCTTCCGTTACCCATGCCTTTCCTTGCTTTCCCTTGCCTTCCTTGCCTTCCGTTACTCTTTGCTTGCCTTCCGTGCATTGCCTAGCCTTGCGTTGGCTTTCCTTAGCCTTGCCTCGCCTGACCGTGCTTTCCCATGCGTTACCCTTTCCTTGCCTTGCCGTGCATTGCCTAGCGTGCGTTGTCGTGCCTTAGCCTTGTTTCCCCTTGCCGTGCCGTTCCTTCCGTTACACTTGCCTTCCCTTGCTTTCCCTTGCCTTCCTTGCGTTCCGTTACTCTTTGCTTGCTTTCCGTGCATTGCCTAGCCTTGCGTTGTCATGCCTTAGCCTTGCCTCGCCTGACCGTGCTTTGCCATGCGTTACCCTTTCCTTGCCTTGCCGTGCATTGCCTAGCGTGCGTTGTCGTGCCTTAGCCTTGTTTCCCCTTGCCGTGGCGTTCCTTCCGTTACACTTGCCTTTCCTTGCTTTCCCTTGCCTTCCTTGCCTTCCGTTACTCTTTGCTTGCCTTCCGTGCATTGCCTAGCCTTGCGTTGTCGTGCCTTAGCCTTGCCTCGCCTGACCGTGCTTTCCCATGCGTTACCCTTTCCTTGTCTTGCCATTCATTGCCTAGCGTTCGGTGTCGTGCCTTAGACTTGTTCCCCCTTGCCGTGCCGTTCCTTCCGTTACCCTTGCCTTTCCTTGCTTTTCCTTGCCTTCCTTACCTTCCGTTACTCTTTGCTTGCCTTCCCTGAATTGCCTAGCCTTGCGTTGTCGTGCCTTTGCCTTATCTCGCCTGACCTTGCCTTCCTTTGCTTTAAGCTTTCCTTGCATTGTCGTGAATTGCCTAGCCTTGCGTTTCCGTGCATTAGCCTTGCCTAGCCTCACCGTGCCTTGCCTTGCGTTACCCTTTGCTTGCCTTGCCGTGCACTGCCTAGCCGTGCGTTGTCGTGCCTTAGCCTTGTTTCCCCTTGCCGTGCAGTTCCTTCCGTTACACTTGCCTTTCTTTGCTTTCCCTTGCCTTCCTTACCTTCCGTTACTCTTTGCTTGCCTTCCGTGGATTGCCTAGCCTTGCGTTGTCGTGCCTTAGCCTTGCCTCGCTTGAACGTGCTTTCCCATGCGTTACCCTTTCCTTGCCTTGCCGTGCATTGCCCAGCCTGCGTTGCCGTGCCTTAACCTTGTTTCCCCTTGCCGTGCAGTTCCTTCCGTTACCCTTGCCTTTCCTTGCTTTTCCTTGCCTTGCTTGCCTTCCGTTACTCTTTGCTTCCCTTCCCTGCATTGCCTAGCCTTGCGTTGTCGTGCCTTAGACTTATCTCGCCTGACCGTGCCTTCCTTTGCTTTAAGCTTTCCTTACATTGTCGTGCATTGCTTAGCCTTGCGTTGTCGTGCATTAGCCTTGCCTAGCCTCACCGTGCCTTGCCTTGCGTTACCCTTTCCTTGCCTTGCCGTGCATTGCCTAGCCCTGCGTTGCCGTGCCTTAGCCTTGTTACCCCTTGCCGTGCCGTTCCTTCCGTTACCCTTGCCTTCCCTTGCTTTCCCTTGCCTTCCTTGCGTTCCGTTACTCTTTGCTTGCTTTCCGTGCATTGCCTAGCCTTGCGTTGTCATGCCTTAGCCTTGCATCGCCTGACCGTGCTTTCCCATTCGTTACCCTTTCCTTGCCTTGCCGTGCATTGCCTAGCCGTGCGTTGTCGTGCCTTAGCCTTGTTTCCCCTTGCCGTGCCGTTCCTTCCGTTACACTTGCCTTTCCTTCCTTTCCCTTGCCTTCCTTACCTTCCGTTACTCTTTGCTTGCCTTCCGTGCATTGCCTAGCCTTGCGTTGTCGTGCCTTAGCGTTGCCTCGCCTGACCGTGCTTTCAAATGCGTTTTCCTTTCCTTGCCTTGCCGTTCATTGCCTAGCGTTCGGTGTCGTACCTTAGACTTGTTTCCCCTTGCCGTGCCGTTCCTTCCGTTACCCTGGCCTTTCCTTCCTTTTCCTTGCCTTGCTTGCCTTCCGTTACTCTTGCTTGCCTTCCCTGAATTTCCTAGCCTTGCGTTGTAGTGCCTTAGAATTATCTCGCCTGACCTTGCCTTCCTTTGCTTTAAGATTTCCTTGCATTGTCGTGCATCGCCTAGCCTTGCGTTTTCGTGCATTAGCCTTGCCTAGCCTCACCGTGCCTTTCCTTGCGTTACCCTTTGCTTGCCTTACCGTGCATTGCCTAGCCGTGCGTTGTCGTGCCTTAGCCTTATTTCCCCTTGCCGTGCCGTTCCTTCCGTTACACTTGCCTTTCCTTGCTTTCCCTTGCCTTCCTTACCTTCCGTTACTCTTTGCTTGCCTTCCGTGCATTGCCTAGCCTTGGGTTGTCGTGCCTTAGCCTTGTTTCCCCTTGCCGTGCCGTTCCTTCCGTTACCCTTGCCTTCTCTTGCTTTCACTTTCCTTCCTTGCATTCCGTTACTCCTTGCTTGCTTTCCGTGCATTGCCTAGCCTTGCGTTGGCTTTCCTTAGCCTTGACTCGCCTGACCGTGCTTTCCCATGCGTTACCCTTTCCTTGCCTTGCCGTGCATTGCCTAGCGTGCGTTGCCGTGCCTTAGCCTTGTTTCCCCTTGCCGTGCCGTTCCTTCCGTTACACTTGCCTTTCTTTGCTTTCCCTTGCCTTCCTTACCTTCCGTTACTCTTTGCTTGCCTTCCGTGCATTGCCAAGCCTTGCGTTGTCGTGCCTTAGCCTTGCCTCCCCTGACCGTTCTTTCCCATGCGTTACCCTTTCCTTCCCTTGCCGTGCATTGCCTAGCGTGCGTTGTCGTGCCTTAGACTTGTTTCCCCTTGCCGTGCCGTTCCTTCCGTTACCATTGCCTTTCCTTGCTTTCCTTTGCCTTCCTTACCTTCCGTTACTCTTTGCTTGCCTTCCGTGCATTGCCTAGCCTTGGGTTGTCGTGCCTTAGCCTTGCCCCGCCTGACCGTGCTTTCCCATGCGTTACTCTTTCCTTGCCTTGCCGTGCATTTCCTAGCGTGCGTTGTCGTGCCTTAGCCTTGTTTCCCCTTGCCGTGCCGTTCCTTCCGTTACCATTGCGTTTCCTTGCTTTCCCTTGCCTTCCTTACATTCCGTTACTCTTTGCTTGCCTTCCGTGCATTGCCTAGCCTTGCGTTGTCGTGCCTTAGCCTTATCTCGCCTGACCGTGCCTTCCTTTGCTTTAAGATTTCCTTGCATTGTCGTGCATTGCCTAGCCTTGCGTTGTCGTGCATTAACCTTGCCTAGCCTCACCCTGCCTTGCCTTGCGTTACCCTTTACTTCCCTTGACCGTGCATTTCCTAGCCGTGTGTTGTCATGCCTTAGCCTTGTTACCCCTTGCCGTGCCGTTCCTTCCGTTACCCATGCCTTCCCTTGCTTTCCCTTTCCTTCCTTGCATTCCGTTACTCCTTGCTTGCTTTCCGTGCATTGCCTAGCCTTGCGTTGGCTTTCCTTAGCCTTGCCTCGCCTGACCGTGCTTTCCCATGCGTTACCCTTTCCTTGCCTTGCCGTGCATTGCCTAGCGTGCGTTGTCGTGCCTTAGCCTTGTTTCCCCTTGCCGTGCCGTTCCTTCCGTTACACTTGCCTTTCTTTGCTTTCGCTTGCCTTCCTTACCTTCCGTTACTCTTTGCTTGCCTTCCCTGCATTGCCTAGCCTTGCGTTGTCGTGCCTTAGCCTTATCTCGCCTGACCGTGCCTTCCTTTGCTTTAAGCTTTCCTTGCATTGTCGTGCATTGCCTTGCCTTGCGTTGTCGTGCATTAGCCTTGCCTAGCCTCACCGTGCCTTGCCTTGCGTTACCCTTTCCTTGCCTTGCCGTGCATTGCCTAGCCGTGCGTTGTCGTGCCTTAGCCTTGATTCCCCTTGCCGTGGCGTGCCTTTTGTTACACTGGCCTTGCCTGGCTTTGCCTTGCCTTCCTTTCCTTCCGTTACTCTTTCCTTGCCTTGCCGTGCATTGCCTAGCCTTGCATTGTCGTGCCTTATCCTTGCCTCACCTAACCGTGCCTTCCCCTGCGTTACCATTTCCTTGCCTTGCCGTGCATTGCCTAGCGTGCGTTGTCGTGCCTTAGCCTTGTTTCCCCTTGCCGTGCCGTTCCTTCCGTGACACTTGCCTTTCTTTGCTTTCCCTTGCCTTCCTTACCTTCCGTTACTCTTTGCTTGCCTTCCGTGCATTGCCAAGCCTTGCGTTGTCGTGCCTTTGCCTTGCCTCCCCTGACCGTGCTTTCCCATGCGTTACTCTTTGCTTGCCTTCCCTGCATTGCCTAGCCTTGCGTTGTCGTGCCTTAGCCTTATCTCGCCTGACCGTGCCTTCCTTTGCTTTAAGCTTTACTTGCATTGTCGTGCATTGCCTAGCCTTGCGTTGTCGTGCATTAGCCTTGCCTCGCCTCACCGTGCCTTGCCTTGCGTTACCCTTTCCTTGCCTTGCCGTGCATTGCCTAGCGTGCGTTGTCGTGCCTTCGCCTTCTTTCCCCTTGCCGTGCCGTTCCTTCCGTTACACTTGCCTTTCCTTGCTTTCCCTTGCCTTCCTTACCTTCCGTTACTCTTTGCTTGCCTTCCGTGCATTGCCTAGCCTTGCGTTGTCGTGCCTTAGCCTTGCCTCGCCTGACCGTGCTTTCCCATGCGTTACCCTTTCCTTGCCTTGCCGTTCATTGCCTAGCGTTCGGTGTCGTGCCTTAGACTTGTTCCCCCTTGCCGTGCCGTTCCTTCCGTTACCCTTGCCTTTCCTTGCTTTTCCTTGACTTCCTTACCTTCCGTTACTCTTTGCTTCCCTTCCCTGAATTGCCTAGCCTTGCGTTGTCGTGCCTTAGCCTTATCTCGCCTGACCTTGCCTTCCTTTGCTTTAAGCTTTCCTTGCATTGTCGTGCATTGCCTAGCCTTGCGTTTCCGTGCATTAGCCTTGCCTAGCCTCACCGTGCCTTGCCTTGCGTTACCCTTTGCTTGCCTTGCCGTGCCCTGCCTAGCCGTGCGTTGTCGTGCCTTAGCCTTGTTTCCCCTTGCCGTGCAGTTCCTTCCGTTACACTTGCCTTTCTTTGCTTTCTCTTGCCTTCCTTACCTTCCGTTACTCTTTGCTTGCCTTCCGTGCATTGCCTAGCCTTGCGTTGTCGTGCCTTAGCCTTGTCTCGCCTGAACGTGCTTTCCCATGAGTTACCCTTTCCTTGCCTTGCCGTGCATTGCCCAGCCTGCGTTGCCGTGCCTTAGCCTTGTTTCCCCTTGCCGTGCAGTTCCTTCCGTTACCCTTGCCTTTCCTTGCTTTTCCTTGCCTTGCTTGCCTTCCGTTACTCTTTGCTTCCCTTCCCTGCATTGCCTAGCCTTGCGTTGTCGTGCGTTAGACTTATCTCGCCTGACCGTGCCTTCCTTTGCTTTAAGCTTTCCTTACATTGTCGTGCATTGCTTAGCCTTGCGGTGTCGTGCATTAGCCTTGCCTAGCCTCACCGTGCCTTGCCTTGCGTTACCCTTTCCTTGCCTTGCCGTGCATTGCCTAGCCGTGCGTTGTCGTACCTTAGCCTTGTTTCGCCTTGCCGTGGCGTGCCTTTTGTTACACTTGCCTTTCCTGGCTTTGACTTGCCTTCCTTTCCTTCCGTTACTCTTTCCTTGCCTTGCCGTGCATTGCTAAGCCTTGCATTGTCGTGCCTTATCCTTGCCTCAACTGACCGTGCCTTCCACTGCGTTACCCTTTCCTTGCCTTGCCGTGCATTGCCTAGCCCTGCGTTGCCGTTTCTTAGCCTTGTTACCCCTTGCCGTGCCGTTCCTTCCGTTACCCTTGCCTTCCCTTGCTTTCCCTTGCCTTCCTTGCGTTCCGTTACTCTTTGCTTGCTTTCCGTGCATTGCCTAGCCTTGCGTTGTCATGCCTTAGCCTTGCCTCGCCTGACCGTGCTTTCCCATGCGTTACCCTTTCCTTGCCTTGCCGTGCATTGCCTAGCCGTGAGTTGTCGTGCCTTAGCCTTGTTTCCCCTTGCTGTGCCGTTCCTTCCGTTACAATTGCCTTTCCTTCCTTTCCCTTGCCTTCCTTACCTTCCGTTACTCTTTGCTTGCCTTCCGTGCATTGCCTAGCCTTGCGTTGTCGTGCCTTAGCATTGCCTCGCCTGACCGTGCTTTCAAATGCGTTACCCTTTCCTTGCCTTGCCGTTCATTGCCTAGCGTTCGGTGTCGTGCCTTAGACTTGTTTCCCCTTGCCGTGCCGTTCCTTCCGTTACCCTGGCCTTTCCTTCCTTTTCCTTGCCTTGCTTACCTTCCGTTACTCTTTGCTTGCCTTCCCTGAATTTCCTAGCCTTGCGTTGTCGTGCCTTAGAATTATCTCGCCTGACCTTGCCTTCCTTTGCTTTAAGCTTTCCTTGCATTGTCGTACATCGCCTAGCCTTGCGTTTTCGTGCATTAGCCTTGCCTAGCCTCACCGTGCCTTTCCTTGCGTTACCCTTTGCTTGCCTTACCGTGCATTGCCTAGCCGTGCGTTGTCGTGCCTTAGCCTTGTTTCCCCTTGCCGTGCCGTTCCTTCGGTTACACTTGCCTTTCTTTGCTTTCCCTTTCCTTCCTTACCTTCCGTTTCTCTTTGCTTGCCTTCCGTGCATTGCCTAGACTTGGGTTGTCGTGCCTTAGCCTTGCCTCGCCTGACCGTGCTTTCCCATGCGTTACCCTTTCCTTGCCTTGCCGTGCATTGCCTAGCGTGCGTTGTCGTGCCTTAGCCTTGTTTCCCCTTGCCGTGCCTTTCCTTCCGTTACACTTGCCTTGCCCGGCTTTGCCTTGCCTTCCGTTCCTTCCGTTACTCTTTCCTTGCCTTGCCGTGCATTGCCTAGCCCTGCGTTGTCGTGCCTTAGCCTTGTTACCCCTTGCCGTGCCGTTCCTTCCGTTACCCTTGCCTTCCCTTGCTTTCCCTTGCCTTCCTTGCGTTCCGTTACTCTTTGCTTGCTTTCCGTGCATTGCCTAGCCTTGCGTTGTCATGCCTTAGCCTTGCCTCGCCTGACCGTGCTTTCCCATGCGTTACCCTTTCCTTGCCTTGCCGTGCATTGCCTAGCGTGCGTTGTCGTGCCTTAGCCTTGTTTCCCCTTGCCGTGCAGTTCCTTCCGTTACACTTGCCTTCTTTGCTTTCCCTTGCCTTCCTTACCTTCCGTTACTCTTGGCTTGCGTTCCGTGCATTGCCTAGCCTTGCGTTGTCGTGCCTTAGCCTTGCCTCGCCTGAATGTGCTTTCCCATGGGTTATGCTTTCCTTGCCTTGCCGTGCATTGCCAGCCTGCGTTGCCGTGCCTTAGCCTTGTTTCCCCTTGCCGTGCAGTTCCTTCCGTTACCCTTGCCTTTCCTTGCTTTTCCTTACCTTGCTTGCCTTCCGTTACTCTTTGCTTCCCTTCCCTGCATTGCCTAGCCTTGCGTTGTCGTGCCTTAGACTTATCTCGCCTGACCGTGCCTTCCTTTGCTTTAAGCTTTCCTTGCATTGTCGTGCATTGCTTAGCCTTGCGTTGTCGTGCATTAGCCTTGCCTAGCCTCACCGTGCCTTGCCTTGCGTTACCCTTTCCTTGCCTTGCCGTGCATTGCCTAGCCGTGCGTTGTCGTACCTTAGCCTTGTTTCCCCTTGCCGTGGCGTGCCTTTTGTTACACTTGCCTTTCCTGGCTTTCACTTGCCTTCCTTTCCTTCCGTTACTCTTTCCTTGCCTTGCCGTGCATTGCCTAGCCTTGCATTGTCGTGCCTTTTCCTTGCCTCACCTGACCGTGCCTTCCCCTGCGTTACCCTTTCCTTGCCTTGCCGTGCATTGCCTAGCCCTGCGTTGCCGTGCCTTAGCCTTGTTACCCCTTGCCGTGCCGTTACTTCCGTTACCCTTGCCTTCCCTTGCTTTCCCTTGCCTTCCTTGCGTTCCGTTACTCTTTGCTTGCTTTCCGTGCATTGCCTAGCCTTGCGTTGTCATGCCTTAGCCTTGCATCGTCTGACCGTGCTTTCCCATGCGTTACCCTTTCCTTGCCTTGCCGTGCATTGCCTAGCCATGCGTTGTCGTGCCTTACCCTTGTTTCCCCTTGCCGTGCCGTTCCTTCCGTTACACTTGCCTTTCCTTCCTTTCCCTTGCCTTCCTTACCTTCCGTTACTCTTTGCTTGCCTTCCGTGCATTGCCTAGCCTTGCGTTGTCGTGCCTTAGCGTTGCCTCCCCTGACCGTGCTTTCAAATGCGTTACCCTTTCCTTGCCTTGCCGTTCATTGCCTAGCGTTCGGTGTCGTGCCTTAGACTTGTTTCCCCTTGCCGTGCCGTTCCTTCCGTTACCCTGGCCTTTCCTTCCTTTTCCTTGCCTTGCTTACGTTCCTTGACTCTTTGCTTGCCTTCCCTGAATTTCCTAGCCTTGCGTTGTCGTGCCTTAGAATTATCTCGCCTGACCTTGCCTTCCTTTGCTTTAAGCTTTCCTTGCATTGTCGTGCATCGCCTAGCCTTGCGTTTTCGTGCATTAGCCTTGCCTAGCCTCACCGTGCCTTTCCGTGCGTTACCCTTTGCTTGCCTTACCGTGCATTTCCTAGCCGTGCGTTGTCGTGCCTTAGCCTTGTTTCCCCTTGCCGTGCCGTTCCTTCCGTTACACTTGCCTTTCTTTGCTTTCCCTTTCCTTCCTTACCTTCCGTTTCTCTTTGCTTGCCTTCCGTGCATTGCCTAGCCTTGGGTTGTCGTGCCTTAGCCTTGCCTCGCCTAACCGTGCTTTCCCATGCGTTACCCTTTCCTTGCCTTGCCGTGCATTGCCTAGCGTGCGTTGTCGTGCCTTAGCCTTGTTTCCCCTTGCCGTGCCGTTCCTTCCGTTACCATTGCCTTTCCTTGCTTTCCCTTGCCTTCCTTACCTTCCGGTACTCTTTGCTTGCCTTCCGTGCATTGCCTAGCCTTGCGTTGTCGTGCCTTAGCCTTATCTCGCCTGACCGTGCCTTCCTTTCCTTTAAGCTTTCCTTGCATTGTCGTGCATTTCCTAGCCTTGCGTTGTCGTGCATTAACCTTGCCTAGCCTCACCGTGCCTTGCCTTGCGTTACCCTTTCCTTGCCTTGCCGTGCATTGCCTAGCGTGCGTTGTCGTGCCTTAGCCTTGTTTCCCCTTGCCGTGCCGTTCCTTCCGTTACACTTGCCTTTCTTTGCTTTCCCTTGCCTTCCTTACCTTCCGTTACTCTTTGCTTGCCTTCCGTGCATTGCCTAGCCTTGCGTTGTCGTGCCTTAGCCTTATCTCGCCTGACCGTGCCTTCCTTTGCTTTAACCTTTCCTTGCATTGTCGTGCATTGCCTAGCCTTGCGTTGTCGTGCATTAACCTTGCCTAGCCTCACCGTGCCTTGCCTTGCGTTACCCTTTCCTTGCCTTGCCGTGCATTGCCTAGCGTGCGTTGTCGTGCCTTAGCCTTGTTTCCGCTTGCCGTGCCGTTCCTTCCGTTACACTTGTCTTTCTTTGCTTTCCCTTGCCTTCGTTACCTTCCGTTACTCTTTGCTTGCCTTCCGTGCATTGCCTAGCCTTGCGTTGCCGTGCCTTAGCCTTATCTCGCCTGACCGTGCCTTCCTTTGCTTTAAGCTTTCCTTGCATTGTCGTGCATTGCCTAGCCTTGCGTTGTCGTGCATTAACCTTGCCTAGCCTCACCCTGCCTTGCCTTGCGTTACCCTTTCCTTCCCTTGCCGTGCATTTCCTAGCCGTGTGTTGTCGTGCCTTAGCCTTGTTTCCCCTTGCCGTTGCGTGCCTTTTGTTACACTTGCCTTGCCTGGCTTTGCCTTGCCTTCCGTTCCGTTCCATTACTCTTTCCTTGCCTTGCCGTGCATTGCCTAGCCCTGCGTTGTCGTGCCTTAGCCTTGTTACCCCTTGCCGTGCCGTTCCTTCCGTTACCCTTGCCTTCCCTTGCTTTCCCTTTCCTTCCTTACCTTCCGTTACTCTTTGCTTGCCTTCCGTGCATTGCCTAGCCTTGCGTTGTCGTGCCTTAGCGTTGCCTCGCCTGACCGTGCTTTCAAATGCGTTACCCTTTCCTTGCCTTGCCGTTCATTGCCTAGCGTTCGGTGTCGTGCCTTAGACTTGTTTCCCCTTGCCGTGCCGTTCCTTCCGTTACCCTGGTCTTTCCTTCCTTTTCCTTGCCTTGCTTACCTTCCGTTACTCTTTGCTTGCCTTCCCTGAATTTCCTAGCCTTGCGTTGTCGTGCCTTAGCCTTATCTCGCCTGACCGTGCCTTCCTTTGCTTTAAGCTTTCCTTGCATTGTCGTGCATTGCCTAGCCTTGCGTTGTCGTGCATTAGCCTTGCCTAGCCTCACCGTGCCTTTCCTTGCGTTACCCTTTCCTTGCCTTGCCGTGCATTGCCTAGCCGTGCGTTTTCGTGCCTTAGCCTTGTTTCCCCTTGCCGTGCCATTCCTTCCGTTACACTTGCCTTTCTTTGCTTTCCCTTTCCTTCCTTACCTTCCGTTTCTCTTTGCTTGCCTTCCGTGCATTGCCTAGCCTTGGGTTGTCGTGCCTTAGCCTTGCCTCGCCTGACCGTTCTTTCCCATGCGTTACCCTTTCCTTGCCTTGCCGTGCATTGCCTAGCGTGCGTTGTCGTACCTTAGCCTTGTTTCCCATTGCCGTGCCGTTCCTTCCGTTACCATTGCCTTTCCTTGCTTTCCCTTGCCTTCCTTACATTCCGTTACTCTTTGCTTGCCTTCCGTGCATTGCCTAGCCTTGCGTTGTCGTGCCTTAGACTTATCTCGCCTGACCGTGCCTTCCTTTGCTTTAAGCTTTCCTTGCATTGTCGTGCATTGCCTAGCCTTGCGTTGTCGTGCATTAGCCTTGCCTAGCCTCACCGTGCCTTGCCTTGCGTTACCCTTTCCTTGCCTTGCCGTGCATTTCCTATCCGTGTGTTGTCGTGCCTTAGCCTTGTTTCCCCTTGCCGTTGCGTGCCTTTTGTTACACTTGCCTTGCCTGGCTTTGCCTTGCCTTCCTTTCCTTCCGTTACTCTTTGCTTGCCTTGTCGTGCATTTTCCTAGCCCTGCGTTGTCGTGCCTTAGCCTTGTTACCCCTTGCCGTGCCGTTCCTTCCGTTACCCTTGCATTTCCTTGCTTTCCCTTGCCTTCCTTGCGTTCCGTTACTCTTTGCTTGCTTTCCGTGCATTGCCTAGCCTTGCGTTGTCATGCCTTAGCCTTGCCTCGCCTGACCGTGTTTTCCCATGCGTTACCCTTTCCTTGCCTTGCCGTGCATTGCCTAGCGTGCGTTGTCGTGCCTTAGCCTTGTTTCCCCTTGCCGTGCCGTTCCTTCCGTTACCATTGCCTTTCCTTGCTTTCCCTTGCCTTCCTTACCTTCCGTTACTCTTTGCTTGCCTTCCGTGCATTGCCTAGCCTTGCGTTGTCGTGCCTTAGCCTTATCTCGCCTAACCGTGCCTTCCTTTGCTTTAAGCTTTCCTTGCATTGTCGTGCATTGCCTAGCCTTGCGTTGTCGTGCATTAACCTTGCCTAGCCTCACCTTGCCTTGCCTTGCGTTACCCTTTCCTTGCCTTGCCGTGCATTTCCTAGCCGTGTGTTGTCGTGCCTTAGCCTTGTTACCCCTTGCCGTGCCGTTCCTTCCGTTACCCTTGCCTTCCCTTGCGTTCCCTTTACTTCCTGGCATTCCGTTACTCCTTGCTTGCTTACCGTGCATTGCCTAGCCTTGCGTTGGCTTTCCTTAGCCTTGCCTCGCCTGACCGTGCTTTCCCATGCGTTACCCTTTCCTTGCCTTGCCGTGCATTGCCTAGCGTGCGTTGCCGTGCCTTAGCCTTGTTTCCCCTTGCCGTGCCGTTCCTTCCGTTACACTTGCCTTTCTTTGCTTTCCCTTGCCTTCCTTACTTCCGTTACTCTTTGCTTGCCTTCCGTGCTTTGCCAAGCCTTGCGTAGTCGTGCCTTAGCCTTGCCTCCC
Organism: Macrotis lagotis; assembly: GCF_037893015.1. Taxonomy (NCBI): domain Eukaryota; kingdom Metazoa; phylum Chordata; class Mammalia; order Peramelemorphia; family Peramelidae; genus Macrotis; species Macrotis lagotis. The sequence continues at coordinate 62,673 of NW_027422240.1, forward strand.
CTGACCGTTCTTTCCCATGCGTTACCCTTTCCTTCCCTTGCCGTGCATTGCCTAGCGTGCGTTGTCGTGCCTTAGCCTTGTTTCCCCTTGCCGTGCCGTTCCTTCCGTTACCATTGCCTTTCCTTGCTTTCCTTTGCCTTCCTTACCTTCCGTTACTCTTTGCTTGCCTTCCGTGCATTGCCTAGCCTTGCGTTGTCGTGCCTTAGCCTTGCCTCGCCTGACCGTGCTTTCCCATGCGTTACCCTTTCCTTGCCTTGCCGTTCATTGCCTAGCGTTCGGTGTCGTGCCTGAGACTTGTTCCCCCTTGCCGTGCCGTTCCTTCCGTTACCCTTGCCTTTCCTTGCTTTTCCTTGCCTTGCTTACCTTCCGTTACTCTTTGCTTGCCTTCCCTGAATTGCCTAGCCTTGCGTTGTCGTGCCTTTGCCTTATCTCGCCTGACCTTGCCTTACTTTGCTTTAAGCTTTCCTTGCATTGTCGTGCTTTGCCTAGCCTTGCGTTTTCGTGCATTAGCCTTGTCTAGACTCACCGTGCCTTGCCTTGCGTTAGCCTTTGCTTCCCTTGCCGTGCATTGCCTAGCCGTGCGGTGTCGTGCCTTAGCCTTGTTTCCCCTTGCCGTGCAGTTCCTTCCGTTACACTTGCCTTTCTTTGCTTTCCCTTGCCTTCCTTACCTTCCGTTACTCTTTGCTTGCCTTCCGTGCATTGCCTAGCCTTGCATTGTCGTGCCTTAGCCTTGCCTCGCCTGACCGTGCTTTCCCATGCGTTACCCTTTCCTTGCCTTGCCGTTCATTGCCTAGCGTTCGGTATCGTGCCTGAGACTTGTTCCCCCTTGCCGTGCCGTTCCTTCCGTTACCCTTGCCTTTCCTTGCTTTTCCTTGCCTTGCTTACCTTCCGTTACTCTTTGCTTCCCTTCCCTGCATTGCCTAGCCTTGCGTTGTCGTGCCTTAGCCTTATCTCGCCTGACCGTGCCTTCCTTTTCTTTAAGCTTTCCTTGCATTGTCGTGCATTGCCTAGCCTTCCGTTGTCGTGCATTAGCCTTGCCTAGCCTCACCGTGCCTTGCCTTGCGTTACCCTTTCCTTGCCTTGCCGTGCATTCCCTAGCCGTGCATTGTCGTGCCTTAGCCTTGTTTCCCATTGCCGTGGCGTGCCTTTTGTTACAGTTGACTTTCCTGGCGTTGACTTGCCTTCCTTTCCTTCCGTTACTCTTTCCTTGCCTTTCCGTGCATTGCCTAGCCTTGCATTGTCGTGCCTTATCCTTGCCTCACCTGACCGTGCCTTCCCCTGCGTTACCCTTTCCTTGCCTTGCCGTGCATTGCCTAGCCCTGCGTTGTCGTGCCTTAGCCTTGTTACCCCTTGCCGTGCCGTTCCTTCCCTTACCCTTGCCTTCCCTTGCTTTCCCTTGCCTTCCTGGCGTTCCGTTACTCTTTGCTTGCTTTCCGTGCATTGCCTAGCCTTGCGTTGTCATGCCTTAGCCTTGCATCGCCTGACCGTGCTTTCCCATGCGTTACCCTTTCCTTGCCTTTCCGTGCATTGCCTAGCCGTGCGTTGTCGTGCCTTAGCCTTGTTTCCCCTTGCCGTGCCGTTCCTTCCGTTACACTTGCCTTTCCTTCCTTTCCCTTGCCTTCCTTACCTTCCGTTACTCTTTGCTTGCCTTCCGTGCATTGCCTAGCCTAGCGTTGTCGTCGCTTAGCGTTGCCTCGCCTGACCGTGCTTTCAAATGCGTTACCCTTTCCTTGCCTTGCCGTTCATTGCCTAGCGTTCGGTGTCGTGCCTTAGACTTGTTTCCCCTTGCCGTGCCGTTCCTTCCGTTACCCTGGCCTTTCCTTCCTTTTCCTTGCCTTGCTTACCTTCCGTTAGTCTTTGCTTGCCTTCCCTGAATTTCCTAGCCTTGCCTTGTCGTGCCTTAGCCTTATCTCGCCTGACCTTGCCTTCCTTTGCTTTCAGTTTCCTTGCATTGTCGTGCGTCACCTAGCCTTGCGTTTTCGTGCATTAGCCTTGCCTAACCTCATAGTGCCTTTCCTTGCGTTAACTTTTGCTTGCCGTGCATTGCCTAGCCGTGCGTTGTCGTACCTTAGCCTTGTTTCCCATTGCCGTGCCGTTCCTTCCGTTACACTTGCCTTGCCTGGCTTTGCCTTGCCTTCCGTTCCTTCCGTTACTCTTTCCTTGCCTTGCCGTGCATTGCCTAGCCTTCCGTTGTCGTGCCTTAGAATTATCTCGCCTGACCTTGCCTTCCTTTGCTTTAAGCTTTCCTTGCAATGTCGTGCATCGCCTAGCCTTGCGTTTTCGTGCATTAGCCTTGCCTAGCCTCACCGTGCCTTTCATTGCGTTACCCTTTGCTTGCCTTACCGTGCATTGCGTAGCCGTGCGTTGTCGTGCCTTAGCCTTGTTTCCCCTTGCCGTGCCGTTCCTTCCGGTACACTTGCCTTTCTTTGCTTTCCCTTTCCTTCCTTACCTTCCGATTCTCTTTGCTTGCCTTCCGTGCATTGCCTAGCCTTGGGTTGTCGTGCCTTAGCCTTGCCTCGCCTGACCGTGCTTTCCCATGCGTTACCCTTTCCTTGCCTTGCCGTGCATTGCCTAGGGTGCGTTGTCGTGCCTAAGCCTTGTTTCCCCTCGCCGTGCCGTTCCTTTCGTTACCATTGCCTTTCCTTGCTTTTCCTTGCCTTCCTTACCTTCCGTTACTCTTTGCTTGCCTTCCGTGCATTGCCTAGCCTTACGTTGTCGTGCCTTAGCCTTATCTCGCCTGACCGTGCCTTCCTTTGCTTTAAGCTTTCCTTGCATTGTCGTGCATTGCCTAGCCTTGCGTTGTCGTGCATTAACCTTGCCTAGCCTCACCGTGCCTTGCCTTGCGTTACCCTTTCCTTGCCTTGCCGTGCATTGCCTAGCGTGCGTTGTCGTGCCTTAGCCTTGTTTCCCCTTGCCGTGCCGTTCCTTCCGTTACACTTGCCTTTCTTTGCTTTCCCTTGCCTTCCTTACCTTCCGTTACTCTTTGCTTCCCTTCCGTGCATTGCCTAGCCTTGCGTTGTCGTGCCTTAGCCTTATCTCGCCTGACCGTGCCTTCCTTTGCTTTAAGCTTTCCTTGCATTGTCGTGCATTGCCTAGCCTTGCGTTGTCGTGCATTAGCCTTGCCTAGCCTCACCGTGCCTTGCCTTGCGTTACCCTTTCCTTGCCTTGCCGTGCATTGCCTAGCCGTGCGTTGTCGTGCCTTAGCCTTGATTCCCCTTGCCGTGGCGTGCCTTTTGTTACACTTGCCTTGCTTGGCTTTGCCTTGCCTTCCTTTCCTTCCGTTACTCTTTCCTTGCCTTGCCGTGCATTGCCTAGCCTTGCGTTGTCGTGCCTTAGCCTTGCCTCACCTGACCGTGCCTTCCCGTGCGTTACCCTTTCCTTGCCTTGCCGTGAATTGCCTAGCCCTGCGTTGTCGTGCCTTAGCCTTCTTACCCCTTGCCGTGCCGTTCCTTCCGTTACCATTGCCTTCCCTTGCTTTCCCTTTCCTTCCTTGCATTCCGTTACTCCTTGCTTGCTTACCGTGCATTGCCTAGCCTTGCGTTGGCTTTCCTTAGCCTTGCCTCGCCTGACCGTGCTTTCCCATGCGTTACCCTTTCCTTGCCTTGCCGGGCATTGCCTAGCGTGCGTTGTCGTGCCTTAGCCTTGTTTCCCCTTGACGTGCCGTTCCTTCCGTTACCATTGCCTTTCCTTGCTTTCCTTTGCCTTCCTTACCTTCCGTTACTCTTTGCTTGCCTTCCCTGCATTGCCTAGCCTTGCGTTGTCGTGCCTTAGCCTTATCTCTTCTGACCGTGCCTTCCTTTGCTTTAAGCTTTACTTGCATTGTCGTGCATTGCCTAGCCTTGCGTTGTCGTGCATTAGCCTTGCCTACCCTCACCGTGCCTTGCCTTGCGTTACCCTTTCCTTGCCTTGCCGTGCATTTCCTAGCCGTGTGTTGTCGTGCCTTAGCCTTGTTTCCCCGTGCCGTTGCGTGCCTTTTGTTACACTTGCCTTGCCTGGCTTTGCCTTGCCTTCCGTTCCGTTCCGTTACTCTTTCCTTGCCTTGCCGTGCATTGCCTAGCCCTGCGTTGTCGTGCCTTAGCCTTGTTACCCCTTGCGGTGTCGTTCCTTCCGTTAGCCTTGCCTTCCCTTGCTTTCCCTTGCCTTCCTTGCGTTCCGTTACTCTTTGCTTGCTTTCCGTGCATTGCCTAGCCTTGCGTTGTCATGCCTTAGCCTTGACTCGCCTGACAGTTCTTTCCCATGCGTTACCCTTTCCTTCCCTTGCCGTGCATTGCCTAGCGTGCGTTGCCGTGCCTTAGACTTGTTTCCCCTTGCCGTGCCGTTCCTTCCGTTACACTTGCCTTTCCTTGCTTTCCCTTGCCTTCCTTACCTTCCGTTACTCTTTGCTTGCCTTCCGTGCATTGCCAAGCCTTGCGTTGTCGTGCCTTAGCCTTGCCTCCCCTGACCGTTCTTTCCCATGCGTTACCCTTTCCTTCCCTTGCCGTGCATTGCCTAGCGTGCGTTGTCGTGCCTTAGACTTGTTTCCCCTTGCCGTGCCGTTCCTTCCGTTACCATTGCCTTTCCTTGCTTTCCCTTGCCTTCCTTACCTTCCGTTACTCTTTGCTTGCCTTCCCTGCATTGCCTAGCCTTGCGTTGTCGTGCCTTAGCCTTGCCTCGCCTGACCGTGCTTTCCCATGCGTTACCCTTTCCTTGCCTTGCCATGCATTTCCTAGCGTGCGTTGTCGTGCCTTAGCCTTGTTTCCCCTTGCCGTGCCGTTCCTTCCGTTACCATTGCGTTTCCTTGCTTTCCCTTGCCTTCCTTACATTCCGTTACTCTTTGCTTGCCTTCCGTGCATTGCCTAGCCTTGCGTTGTCGTGCCTTAGCCTTATCTCGCCTGACCGTGCCTTCCTTTGCTTTTAGCTTTCCTTGCATTGTCGTGCATTGCCTAGCCTTGCGTTGTCGTGCATTAACCTTGCCTAGCCTCACCGTGCCTTGCCTTGCGTTACCCTTTCCTTCCCTTGACCGTGCATTTCCTAGCCGTGTGTTGTCGTGCCTTAGCCTTGATACCCCTTGCCGTGCCGTTCCTTCCGTTACCCATGCCTTCCCTTGCTTTCCCTTTCCTTCCTTGCATTCCGTTACTCCTTGCTTGCTTTCCGTGCATTGCCTAGCCTTGCGTTGGCTTTCCTTAGCCTTGCCTCGCCTGACCGTGCTTTCCCATGCGTTACCCTTTCCTTGCCTTGCCGTGCATTGCCTAGCGTGCGTTGTCGTGCCTTAGCCTTGTTTCCCCTTGCCGTGCCGTTCCTTCCGTTACACTTGCCTTTCTTTGCTTTCCCTTGCCTTCCTGACCTTCCGTTACTCTTTGCTTGCCTTCCCTGCATTGCCTAGCCTTGCGTTGTCGTGCCTTAGCCTTATCTCGCCTGACCGTGCCTTCCTTTGCGTTAAGCTTTCCTTGCATTGCCGTGCATTGCCTTGCCTTGCGTTGTCGTGCATTAGCCTTGCCTAGCCTCACCGTGCCTTGCCTTGCGTTACCCTTTCCTTGCCTTGCCGTGCATTGCCTAGCCGTGCGTTGTCGTGCCTTAGCCTTGATTCCCCTTGCCGTGGCGTGCCTTTTGTTACACTTGCCTTGCCTGGCTTTGCCTTGCCTTCCTTTCCTTCCGTTACTCTTTCCTTGCCTTGCCGTGCATTGCCTAGCCTTGCATTGTCGCGCCTTATCCTTGCCTCACCTAACCGTGCCTTCCCCTGCGTTACCATTTCCTTGCCTTGCCGTGCATTGCCTAGCGTGCGTTGTCGTGCCTTAGCCTTGTTTCCCCTTGCCGTGCCGTTCCTTCCGTGACACTTGCCTTTCTTTGCTTTCCCTTGCCTTCCTTACCTTCCGTTACTCTTTGCTTGCCTTCCGTGCATTGCCAAGCCTTGCGTTGTCGTGCCTTTGCCTTGCCTCCCCTGACCGTGCTTACCCATGCGTTACTCTTTGCTTGCCTTCCCTGCATTGCCTAGCCTTGCGTTGTCGTGCCTTAGCCTTATCTCCCCTGACCGTGCCTTCCTTTGCTTTAAGCTTTACTTGCATTGTCGTGCATTGCCTAGCCTTGCGTTGTCGTGCATTAGCCTTGCCTAGCCTAACCGTGCCTTGCCTTGCGTTACCCTTTCCTTGCCTTGCCGTGCATTGCCTAGCGTGCGTTGTCGTGCCTTAGCCTTGTTTCCCCTTGCCGTGCCGTTCCTTCCGTTACACTTGCCTTTCCTTGCTTTCCCTTGCCTTCCTTACCTTCCGATACTCTTTGCTTGCCTTCCGTGCATTGCCTAGCCTTGCGTTGTCGTGCCTTAGCCTTGCCTCGCCTGACCGTGCTTTCCCATGCGTTACCCTTTCCTTCCCTTGCCGTTCATTGCCTAGCGTTCGGTGTCGTGCCTTAGACTTGTTCCCCCTTGCCGTGCCGTTCCTTCCGTTACCCTTGCCTTTCCTTGCTTTTCCTTGCCTTCCTTACCTTCCGTTACTCTTTGCTTGCCTTCCCTGAATTGCCTAGCCTTGCGTTGTCGTGCCTTTGCCTTATCTCGCCTGACCTTGCCTTCCTTTGCTTTAAGCTTTCCTTGCATTGTCGTGCATTGCCTAGCCTTGCGTTTCCGTGCATTAGCCTTGCCTAGCCTCACCGTGCCTTGCCTTGCGTTACCCTTTGCTTGCCTTGCCGTGCATTGCCTAGCCGTGCGTTGTCGTGCCTTAGCCTTGTTTCCCCTTGCCGTGCAGTTCCTTCCGTTACAATTGCCTTTCCTTGCTTTCCCTTGCCTTCCTTACCTTCCGTTACTCTTTGCTTGCCTTCCGTGCATTGCCTAGCCTTGCGTTGTCGTGCCTTAGCCTTGCCTCGCCTGAACGTGCTTTCCCATGAGTTACCCTTTCCTTGCCTTGCCGTGCATTGCCCAGCCTGCGTTGCCGTGCCTTAGCCTTGTTTCCCCTTGCCGTGCAGTTCCTTCCGTTACCCTTGCCTTTCCTTGCTTTTCCTTGCCTTGCTTGCCTTCCGTTACTCTTTGCTTCCCTTCCCTGCATTGCCTAGACTTGCGTTGTCGTGCGTTAGACCTATCTCGTCTGACCGTGCCGTCCCTTGCTTTAAGCTTTCCTTACATTGTCGTGCATTGCTTAGCCTTGCGTTGTCGTGCATTAGCCTTGCCTAGCCTCACCGTGCCTTGCCTTGCGTTACCCTTTCCTTGCCTTGCCGTGCATTGCCTAGCCGAGCGTTGTCGTACCTTAGCCTTGTTTCGCCTTGCCGTGGCGTGCCTTTTGTTACACTTGCCTTTCCTGGCTTTGACTTGCCTTCCTTTCCTTCCGTTACTCTTTCCTTGCCTTGCCGTGCATTGCTAAGCCTTGCATTGTCGTGCCTTATCCTTGCCTCACCTGACCGTGCCTTCCCCTGCGTTACCCTTTCCTTGCCTTGCCGTGCATTGCCTAGCCCTGCGTTGCCGTGCCTTAGCCTTGTTACCCCTTGCCGTGCCGTTCCTTCCGTTACCCTTGCCTTCCCTTGCTTTCCCTTGCCTTCCTTCCGTTCCGTTACTCTTTGCTTGCTTTCCGTGCATTGCCTAGCCTTGCGTTGTCATGCCTTAGCCTTGCATCGCCTGACTGTGCTTTCCCATGCGTTACACTTTCCTTGCCTTGCCGTGCATTGCCTAGCCGTGCGTTGTCGTGCCTTAGCCTTGTTTCCCCTTGCCGTGCCGTTCCTTCCGTTACAATTGCCTTTCCTTCCTTTCCCTTGCCTTCCTTACCTTCCGTTACTCTTTGCTTGCCTTCCGTGCATTGCCTAGCCTTGCGTTGTCGTGCCTTAGCGTTGCCTCGCCTAACCGTGCTTTCAAATGCGTTACCCTTTCCTTGCATTGCCGTTCATTGCCTAGCGTTCGGTGTCGTGCCTTAGACTTGTTTCCCCTTGCCGTGCCGTTCCTTCCGTTACCCTGGCCTTTCCTTCCTTTTCCTTGCCTTGCTTACCTTCCGTTACTCTTTGCTTGCCTTCCCTGAATTTCCTAGCCTTGCGTTGTCGTGCCTTAGAATTATCTCGCCTGACCTTGCCTTCCTTTGCTTTAAGCTTTCCTTGCATTGTCGTGCATAGCCTAGCCTTGCGTTTTCGTGCATTAGCCTTGCCTAGCCTCACCGTGCCTTTCCTTGCGTTACCCTTTCCTTGCCTTGCCGTGCATTGCCTAGCCGTGCGTTGGCGTGCCTTAGCCTTGTGTCCCCTTGCCGTGCCGTTCCTTCCGTTACCATTGCCTTTCCTTGCTTTCCCTTGCCTTCCTTACCTTCCGTTACACTTTGCTTGACTTCCGGGCATTGCCTAGCCTTGCGTTGTCGTGCCTTAGTCTTATCTCGCCTGACCGTGCATTCCTTTGCTTTAAGCTTTCCTTGCATTGTCGTGCATTGCCTAGCCTTGCGTTGTCGTGCATTAGCCTTGCCTAGCCTCACCGTGCCTTGCCTTGCGTTACCCTTTCCTTGCCTTGCCGTGCATTTCCTAGCCGTGTGTTGTCGTGCCTTAGCCTTGTTTCCCCTTGCCGTTGCGTGCCTTTTGTTACACTTGCCTTGCCTGGCTTTGCCTTGCCTTCCGTTCCTTCCGTTACTCTTTCCTTGCCTTGCCGTGCATTGCCTAGCCCTGCGTTGTCGTGCCTTAGCCTTGTTACCCCTTGCCGTGCCGTTCCTTCCGTTAACCTTGCTTTCCCTTGCCTTCCTTGCGTTCCGTTACTCTTTGCTTGCTTTCCGTGCATTGCCTAGCCTTGCGTTGTCATGCCTTAGGCTTGCCTCGCCTGACCCTGCTTTCCCATGCGTTACCCTTTCCTTGCCTTGCCGTGCATTGCCTAGCGTGCGTTGTCGTTCCTTAGCCTTGTTTCCCCTTGCCGTGCCGTTCCTTCCGTTACACTTGCCTTTCCTTGCTTTCCCTTGCCTTCCTTACCTTCCGTTACTCTTTGCTTGCCTTCCGTGCATTGCCTAGCCTTGCGTTGTCGTGCCTTAGCCTTATCTCGCCTGACCGTGCCTTCCTTTTCTTTAAGCTTTCCTTGCATTGTCGTGCATCGCCTAGCCTTGCGTTTTCATGCATTAGCCTTGCCTAGCCTCACCGTGCCTTTCCTTGCGTTACCCTTTGCTTGCCTTGCCGTGCATTGCCTAGCCGTGCGTTGTCGTGCCTTAGCCTTGTTTCCCCTTGCCGTGCCGTTCCTTCCGTTACACTTGCCTTTCTTTGCTTTCCCTTTCCTTCCTTACCTTCCGTTTCTCTTTGCTTGCCTTCCGTGCATTGCCTAGCCTTGGGTTGTCGTGCCTTAGCCTTGCCTCGCCTGACCGTGCTTTCCCATGCGTTACCCTTTCCTTGCCTTGCCGTGCATTGCCTAGTGTGCGTTGTCGTGCCTTAGCCTTGTTTCCCCTTGCCGTGCCGTTCCTTCCGTTACCATTGCCTTTCCTTGCTTTCCCTTGCCTTCCTTACCTTCCGTTACTCTTTGCTTGCCTTCCGTGCATTGCCTAGCCTTGCCTTGTCGTGCCTTAGCCTTATCTCGCCTGACCGTGCCTTCCTTTGCTTTAAGCTTTCCTTGCATTTTCGTGCATTGCCTAGCCTTGCGTTGTCGTGCATTAGCCTTGCCTAGCCTCACCGTGCCTTGCCTTGCGTTACCGTTTCCTTGCCTTGCCGTGCATTGCCTAGCCGTGCGTTGTCGTGCCTTAGCCTTGATTCCCCTTGCCGTGGCGTGCCTTTTGTTACACTTGCCTTGCTTGCTTTGCGTTGCCTTCCTTTCCTTCCGTTACTCTTTCCTTGCCTTGCCGTGCATTGCCTAGCCTTGCATTGTCGTGCCTTATCCTTGCCTCACCTGACCGTGCCTTCCCCTGCGTTACCCTTTCCTTGCCTTGCCTTGCATTGCCTAGCCCTCCGTTGTCGTGCCTTAGCCTTCTTACCGCTTGCCGTGCCGTTCCTTCCGTTACCCTTGCCTTCCCTTGCTTTCCCTTTCCTTCCTTGCATTCCGTTACTCCTTGCTTGCTTGCCGTGCATTGCCTAGCCTTGCGTTGGCTTTCCTTAGCCTTGCCTCGCCTGACCGTGCTTTCCCATGCGTTACCCTTTCCTTGCCTTGCCGTGCATTGCCTAGCGTGCGTTGTCGTGCCTTAGCCTTGTTTCCCCTTGCCGTGCCGTTCCTTCCGTTACACTTGCCTTTCTTTGCTTTCCCTTGCCTTCCTTACCTTCCGTTACTCTTTGCTTGCCTTCCGTGCATTGCCAAGCCTTGCGTTGTCGTGCCTTAGCCTTGCCTCCCCTGACCGTTCTTTCCCATGCGTTACCCTTTCCTTCCCTTGCCGTGCATTGCCTAGCGTGCGTTGTCGTGCCTTAGCCTTGTTTCCCCTTGCCGTGCCGTTCCTTCCGTTACCATTGCCTTTCCTTGCTTTCCTTTGCCTTCCTTGCCTTCCGTTACTCTTTGCTTGCCTTCCGTGCATTGCCTAGCCTTGGGTTGTCGTGCCTTAGCCTTGCCCCGCCTGACCGTGCTTTCCCATGCGTTACTCTTTCCTTGCCTTGCCGTGCATTTCCTAGCGTGCGTTGTCGTGCCTTAGCCTTGTTTCCCCTTGCCGTGCCGTTCCTTCCGTTACCATTGCGTTTCCTTGCTTTCCCTTGCCTTCCTTACATTCCGTTACTCTTTGCTTGCCTTCCGTGCATTGCCTAGCCTTGCGTTGTCGTGCCTTAGCCTTATCTCGCCTGACCGTGCCTTCCTTTGCTTTAAGATTTCCTTGCATTGTCGTGCATTGCCTAGCCTTGCGTTGTCGTGCATTAACCTTGCCTAGCCTCACCCTGCCTTGCCTTGCGTTACCCTTTCCTTGCCTTGCCGTGCATTTCCTAGCCGTGTGTTGTCTTGCCTTAGCCTTGTTACCCCTTGCCGTGCCGTTCCTTCCGTTACCCATGCCTTCCCTTGCTTTCCCTTTCCTTCCTTGCATTCCGTTACTCCTTGCTTGCTTTCCGTGCATTGCCTAGCCTTGCGTTGGCTTTCCTTAGCCTTGCCTCGCCTGACCGTGCTTTCCCATGCGTTACCCTTTCCTTGCCTTGCCGTGCATTGCCTAGCCGTGCGTTGTCGTGCCTTAGCCTTGTTTCCCCTTGCCGTGCCATTCCTTCCGTTACACTTGCCTTTCTTTGCTTTCCCTTGCCTTCCTTACCTTCCGTTACTCTTTGCTTGCCTTCCGTGCATTGCCTAGCCTTGCGTTGTCGTGCCTTAGCCTTATCTCGCCTGACCGTGCCTTCCTTTGCTTTAAGCTTTCCTTGCATTGTCGTGCATTGCCTTGCCTTGCGTTGTCGTGCATTAGCCTTGCCTAGCCTCACCGTGCCTTGCCTTGCGTTACCCTTTCCTTGCCTTGCCGTGCATTGCCTAGCGTGCGTTGTCGTGCCTTAGCCTTGTTTCCCCTTGCCGTGCCGTTCCTTCCGTTACACTTGCCTTTCCTTGCTTTCCCTTGCCTTCCTTACCTTCCGATACTCTTTGCTTGCCTTCCGTGCATTGCCTAGCCTTGCGTTGTCGTGCCTTAGCCTTGCCTCGCCTGACCGTGCTTTCCCATGCGTTACCCTTTCCTTGCCTTGCCGTTCATTGCCTAGCGTTCGGTGTCGTGCCTTAGACTTGTTCCCCCTTGCCGTGCCGTTCCTTCCGTTACCCTTGCCTTTCCTTGCTTTTCCTTGACTTCCTTACCTTCCGTTACTCTTTGCTTCCCTTCCCTGAATTGCCTAGCATTGCGTTGTCGTGCCTTTGCCTTATCTCGCCTGACCTTGCCTTCCTTTGCTTTAAGCTTTCCTTGCATTGTCGTGCATTGCCTAGCCTTGCGTTTCCGTGCATTAGCCTTGCCTAGCCTCACCGTGCCTTGCCTTGCGTTACCCTTTGCTTGCCTTGCCGTGCCCTGCCTAGCCGTGCGTTGTCGTGCCTTAGCCTTGTTTCCCCTTGCCGTGCAGTTCCTTCCGTTACACTTGCCTTTCTTTGCTTTCCCTTGCCTTCCTTACCTTCCGTTACTCTTTGCTTGCCTTCCGTGCATTGCCTAGCCTTGCGTTGTCATGCCTTAGCCTTGCCTCGCCTGAACGTGCTTTCCCATGAGTTACCCTTTCCTTGCCTTGCCGTGCATTGCCCAGCCTGCGTTGCCGTGCCTTAGCCTTGTTTCCCCTTGCCGTGCAGTTCCTTCCGTTACCCTTGCCTTTCCTTGCTTTTCCTTGCCTTGCTTGCCTTCCGTTACTCTTTGCTTCCCTTCCCTGCATTGCCTAGCCTTGCGTTGTCGTGCGTTAGACTTATCTCGCGTGACCGTGCCTTCCTTTGCTTTAAGCTTTCCTTACATTGTCGTGCATTGCTTAGCCTTGCGTTGTCGTGCATTAGCCTTGCCTAGCCTCACCGTGCCTTGCCTTGCGTTACCCTTTCCTTGCCTTGCCGTGCATTGCCTAGCCGAGCGTTGTCGTACCTTAGCCTTGTTTCGCCTTGCCGTGGCGTGCCTTTTGTTACACTTGCCTTTCCTGGCTTTGACTTGCCTTCCTTTCCTTCCGTTACTCTTTCCTTGCCTTGCCGTGCATTGCTAAGCCTTGCATTGTCGTGCCTTATCCTTGCCTCACCTGACCGTGCCTTCCCCTGCGTTACCCTTTCCTTGCCTTGCCGTGCATTGCCTAGCCCTGCGTTGCCGTTCCTTAGCCTTGTTACCCCTTGCCGTGCCGTTCCTTCCGTTACCCTTGCCTTCCCTTGCTTTCCCTTGCCATCCTTGCGTTCCGTTACTCTTTGCTTGCTTTCCGTGCATTGCCTAGCCTTGCGTTGTCATGCCTTAGCCTTGCATCGCCTGACCGTGCTTTCCCATGCGTTACACTTTCCTTGCCTTGCCGTGCATTGCCTAGCCGTGCGTTGTCGTGCCTTAGCCTTGTTTCCCCTTGCTGTGCCGTTCCTTCCGTTACAATTGCCTTTCCTTCCTTTCCCTTGCCTTCCTTACCTTCCGTTACTCTTTGCTTGCCTTCCGTGCATTGCCTAGCCTTGCGTTGTCGTGCCTTAGCGTTGCCTCGCCTGACCGTGCTTTCAAATGCGTTACCCTTTCCTTGCCTTGCCGTTCATTGCCTAGCGTTCGGTGTCGTGCCTTAGACTTGTTTACCCTTGCCGTGCCGTTCCTTCCGTTAACCTGGCCTTTCCTTCCTTTTCCTTGCCTTGCTTACCTTCCGTTACTCTTTGCTTGCCTTCCCTGAATTTCCTAGCCTTGCGTTGTCGTGCCTTAGAATTATCTCGCCTGACCTTGCCTTCCTTTGCTTTAAGCTTTCCTTGCATTGTCGTACATCGCCTAGCCTTGCGTTTTCGTGCATTAGCCTTGCCTAGCCTCACCGTGCCTTTCCTTGCGTTACCCTTTGCTTGCCTTACCGTGCATTGCCTAGCCGTGCGTTGTAGTGCCTTAGCCTTGTTTCCCCTTGCCGTGCCGTTCCTTCCGTTACACTTGCCTTTCTTTGCTTTCCCTTTCCTTCCTTACCTTCCGATTCTCTTTGCTTGCCTTCCGTGCATTGCCTAGACTTGGGTTGTCGTGCCTTAGCCTTGCCTCGCCTGACCGTGCTTTCCCATGCGTTACCCTTTCCATGCCTTGCCGTGCATTGCCTAGCGTGCGTTGTCGTGCCTTAGCCTTGTTTCCCCTTGCCGTGCCTTTCCTTCCGTTACACTTGCCTTGCCTGGCTTTGCCTTGCCTTCCGTTCCTTCCGTTATTCTTTCCTTGCCTTGCCGTGCATTGCTTAGCCCTGCGTTGTCGTGCCTTAGCCATGTTACCCCTTGCCGTGCCGTTCCTTCCGTTACCCTTGCCTTCCCTTGCTTTCCCTTGCCTTCCTTCCGTTCCGTTACTCTTTGCTTGCTTTCCGTGCATTGCTTAGCCTTGCGTTGTCATGCCTTAGGCTTGCCTCGCCTGACCGTGTTTTCCCATGCGTTACCCTTTCCTTGCCTTGCCGTGCATTGCCTAGCGTGCGTTGTCGTGCCTTAGCCTTGTTTCCCCTTGCCGTGCAGTTCCTTCCGTTACACTTGCCTTCTTTGCTTTCCCTTGCCTTCCTTACCTTCCGTTACTCTTTGCTTGCGTTCCGTGCATTGCCTAGCCTTGCGTTGTCGTGCCTTAGCCTTGCCTCGCCTGAATGTGCTTTCCCATGGGTTATGCTTTCCTTGCCTTGCCGTGCATTGCCAGCCTGCGTTGCCGTGCCTTAGCCTTGTTTCCCCTTGCCGTGCAGTTCCTTCCGTTACCCTTGCCTTTCCTTGCTTTTCCTTACCTTGCTTGCCTTCCGTTACTCTTTGCTTCCCTTCCCTGCATTGCCTAGCCTTGCGTTGTCGTGCCTTAGACTTATCTCGCCTGACCGTGCCTTCCTTTGCTTTAAGCTTTCCTTGCATTGTCGTGCATTGCTTAGCCTTGCGTTGTCGTGCATTAGCCTTGCCTAGCCTCACCGTGCCTTGCCTTGCGTTACCCTTTCCTTGCCTTGCCGTGCATTGCCTAGCCGTGCGTTGTCGTACCTTAGCCTTGTTTCCCCTTGCCGTGGCGTGCCTTTTGTTACACTTGCCTTTCCTGGCTTTCACTTGCCTTCCTTTCCTTCCGTTACTCTTTCCTTGCCTTGCCGTGCATTGCCTAGCCTTGCATTGTCGTGCCTTTTCCTTGCCTCACCTGACCGTGCCTTCCCCTGCGTTACCCTTTCCTTGCCTTGCCGTGCATTGCCTAGCCCTGCGTTGCCGTGCCTTAGCCTTGTTACCCCTTGCCGTGCCGTTACTTCCGTTACCCTTGCCTTCCCTTGCTTTCCCTTGCCTTCCTTGCGTTCCGTTACTCTTTGCTTGCTTTCCGTGCATTGCCTAGCCTTGCGTTGTCATGCCTTAGCCTTGCATCGTCTGACCGTGCTTTCCCATGCGTTACCCTTTCCTTGCCTTGCCGTGCATTGCCTAGCCATGCGTTGTCGTGCCTTACCCTTGTTTCCCCTTGCCGTGCCGTTCCTTCCGTTACACTTGCCTTTCCTTCCTTTCCCTTGCCTTCCTTACCTTCCGTTACTCTTTGCTTGCCTTCCGTGCATTGCCTAGCCTTGCGTTGTCGTGCCTTAGCGTTGCCTCCCCTGACCGTGCTTTCAAATGCGTTACCCTTTCCTTGCCTTGCCGTTCATTGCCTAGCGTTCGGTGTCGTGCCTTAGACTTGTTTCCCCTTGCCGTGCCGTTCCTTCCGTTACCCTGGCCTTTCCTTCCTTTTCCTTGCCTTGCTTACGTTCCTTTACTCTTTGCTTGCCTTCCCTGAATTTCCTAGCCTTGCGTTGTCGTGCCTTAGAATTATCTCGCCTGACCTTGCCTTCCTTTGCTTTAAGCTTTCCTTGCATTGTCGTGCATCGCCTAGCCTTGCGTTTTCGTGCATTAGCCTTGCCTAGCCTCACCGTGCCTTTCCGTGCGTTACCCTTTGCTTGCCTTACCGTGCATTTCCTAGCCGTGCGTTGTCGTGCCTTAGCCTTGTTTCCCCTTGCCGTGCCGTTCCTTCCGTTACACTTGCCTTTCTTTGCTTTCCCTTTCCTTCCTTACCTTCCGTTTCTCTTTGCTTGCCTTCCGTGCATTGCCTAGCCTTGGGTTGTCGTGCCTTAGCCTTGCCTCGCCTAACCGTGCTTTCCCATGCGTTACCCTTTCCTTGCCTTGCCGTGCATTGCCTAGCGTGCGTTGTCGTGCCTTAGCCTTGTTTCCCCTTGCCGTGCCGTTCCTTCCGTTACCATTGCCTTTCCTTGCTTTCTCTTGCCTTCCTTACCTTCCGGTACTCTTTGCTTGCCTTCCGTGCATTGCCTAGCCTTGCGTTGTCGTGCCTTAGCCTTATCTCGCCTGACCGTGCCTTCCTTTGCTTTAAGCTTTCCTTGCATTGTCGTGCATTTCCTAGCCTTGCGTTGTCGTGCATTAACCTTGCCTAGCCTCACCGTGCCTTGCCTTGCGTTACCCTTTCCTTGCCTTGCCGTGCATTGCCTAGCGTGCGTTGTCGTGCCTTAGCCTTGTTTCCCCTTGCCGTGCCGTTCCTTCCGTTACACTTGCCTTTCTTTGCTTTCCCTTGCCTTCCTTACCTTCCGTTACTCTTTGCTTGCCTTCCGTGCATTGCCTAGCCTTGCGTTGTCGTGCCTTAGCCTTATCTCGCCTGACCGTGCCTTCCTTTGCTTTAAGCTTTCCTTGCATTGTCGTGCATTGCCTAGCCTTGCGTTGTCGTGCATTAACCTTGCCTAGCCTCACCGTGCCTTGCCTTGCGTTACCCTTTCCTTGCCTTGCCGTGCATTGCCTAGCGTGCGTTGTCGTGCCTTAGCCTTGTTTCCGCTTGCCGTGCCGTTCCTTCCGTTACACTTGTCTTTCTTTGCTTTCCCTTGCCTTCGTTACCTTCCGTTACTCTTTGCTTGCCTTCCGTGCATTGCCTAGCCTTGCGTTGCCGTGCCTTAGCCTTATCTCGCCTGACCGTGCCTTCCTTTGCTTTAAGCTTTCCTTGCATTGTCGTGCATTGCCTAGCCTTGCGTTGTCGGGCATTAACCTTGCCTAGCCTCACCCTGCCTTGCCTTGCGTTACCCTTTCCTTCCCTTGCCGTGCATTTCCTAGCCGTGTGTTGTCGTGCCTTAGCCTTGTTACCCCTTGCCGTGCCGTTCCTTCCGTTACCCATGCCTTCCCTTTCTTTCCCTTTCCTTCCTTGCATTCCGTTACCCCTTGTTTTCTTTCCGTGCATTGCCTAGCCTTGCGTTGGCTTTCATTAGCCTTGCCTCGCCTGACCGTGCTTTCCCATGCGTTACCCTTTCCTTGCCTTGCCGTGCATTGCCTAGCGTGCGTTGTCGTGCCTTAGCCTTGTTTCCCCTTGCCGTGCCGTTCCTTCCGTTACACTTGCCTTCCCTTGCTTTCCCTTGCCTTCCTTGCGTTCCGTTACTCTTTGTTTGCTTTCCGTGCATTGCCTAGCCTTGCGTTGTCATGCCTTAGCCTTGCCTCGCCTGACCGTGCTTTCCCATGCGTTACCCTTTCCTTGCCTTGCCGTGCATTGCCTAGCGTGCGTTGTCGTGCCTTAGCCTTGTTTCCCCTTGCCGTGGCGTTCCTTCCGTTACACTTGCCTTTCCTTGCTTTCCCTTGCCTTCCTTGCCTTCCGTTACTCTTTGCTTGCCTTCCGTGCATTGCCTAGCCTTGCGTTGTCGTGCCTTAGCCTTGCCTCGCCTGACCGTGCTTTCCCATGCGTTACCCTTTCCTTGCCTTGCCATTCATTGCCTAGCGTTCGGTGTCGTGCCTTAGACTTGTTCCCCCTTGCCGTGCCGTTCCTTCCGTTACCCTTGCCTTTCCTTGCTTTTCCTTGCCTTCCTTACCTTCCGTTACTCTTTGCTTGCCTTCCCTGAATTGCCTAGCCTTGCGTTGTCGTGCCTTTGCCTTATCTCGCCTGACCTTGCCTTCCTTTGCTTTAAGCTTTCCTTGCATTGTCGTGCATTGCCTAGCCTTGCGTTTCCGTGCATTAGCCTTGCCTAGCCTCACCGTGCCTTGCCTTGCGTTACCCTTTGCTTGCCTTGCCGTACACTGCCTAGCCGTGCGTTGTCGTGCCTTAGCCTTGTTTCCCCTTGCCGTGCAGTTCCTTCCGTTACACTTGCCTTTCTTTGCTTTCCCTTGCCTTCCTTACCTTCCGTTACTCTTTGCTTGCCTTCCGTGGATTGCCTAGCCTTGCGTTGTCGTGCCTTAGCCTTGCCTCGCTTGAACGTGCTTTCCCATGCGTTACCCTTTCCTTGCCTTGCCGTGCATTGCCCAGCCTGCGTTGCCGTGCCTTAACCTTGTTTCCCCTTGCCGTGCAGTTCCTTCCGTTACCCTTGCCTTTCCTTGCTTTTCCTTGCCTTGCTTGCCTTCCGTTACTCTTTGCTTCCCTTCCCTGCATTGCCTAGCCTTGCGTTGTCGTGCCTTAGACTTATCTCGCCTGACCGTGCCTTCCTTTGCTTTAAGCTTTCCTTACCTTGTCGTGCATTGCTTAGCCTTGCGTTGTCGTGCATTAGCCTTGCCTAGCCTCACCGTGCCTTGCCTTGCGTTACCCTTTCCTTGCCTTGCCGTGCATTGCCTAGCCCTGCGTTGCCGTGCCTTAGCCTTGTTACCCCTTGCCGTGCCGTTCCTTCCGTTACCCTTGCCTTCCCTTGCTTTCCCTTGCCTTCCTTGCGTTCCGTTACTCTTTGCTTGCTTTCCGTGCATTGCCTAGCCTTGCGTTGTCATGCCTTAGCCTTGCATCGCCTGACCGTGCTTTCCCATTCGTTACCCTTTCCTTGCCTTGCCGTGCATTGCCTAGCCGTGCGTTGTCGTGCCTTAGCCTTGTTTCCCCTTGCCGTGCCGTTCCTTCCGTTACACTTGCCTTTCCTTCCTTTCCCTTGCCTTCCTTACCTTCCGTTACTCTTTGCTTGCCTTCCGTGCATTGCCTAGCCTTGCGTTGTCGTGCCTTAGCGTTGCCTCGCCTGACCGTGCTTTCAAATGCGTTTTCCTTTCCTTGCCTTGCCGTTCATTGCCTAGCGTTCGGTGTCGTACCTTAGACTTGTTTCCCCTTGCCGTGCCGTTCCTTCCGTTACCCTGGCCTTTCCTTCCTTTTCCTTGCCTTGCTTGCCTTCCGTTTCTCTTGCTTGCCTTCCCTGAATTTCCTAGCCTTGCGTTGTAGTGCCTTAGAATTATCTCGCCTGACCTTGCCTTCCTTTGCTTTAAGCTTTCCTTGCATTGTCGTGCATCGCCTAGCCTTGCGTTTTCGTGCATTAGCCTTGCCTAGCCTCACCGTGCCTTTCCTTGCGTTACCCTTTGCTTGCCTTACCGTGCATTGCCTAGCCGTGCGTTGTCGTGCCTTAGCCTTGTTTCCCCTTGCCGTGCCGTTCCTTCCGTTACACTTGCCTTTCTTTGCTTTCCCTTGCCTTCCTTACCTTCCGTTTCTCTTTGCTTGCCTTCCGTGCATTGCCTAGCCTTGGGTTGTCGTGCCTTAGCCTTGTTACCCCTTGCCGTGCCGTTCCTTCCCTTACCCTTGCCTTCTCTTGCTTTCACTTTCCTTCCTTGCATTCCGTTACTCCTTGCTTGCTTTCCGTGCATTGCCTAGCCTTGCGTTGGCTTTCCTTAGCCTTGACTCGCCTGACCGTGCTTTCCCATGCGTTACCCTTTCCTTGCCTTGCCGTGCATTGCCTAGCGTGCGTTGCCGTGCCTTAGCCTTGTTTCCCCTTGCCGTGCCGTTCCTTCCGTTACACTTGCCTTTCTTTGCTTTCCCTTGCCTTCCTTACCTTCCGTTACTCTTTGCTTGCCTTCCGTGCATTGCCAAGCCTTGCGTTGTCGTGCCTTAGCCTTGCCTCCCCTGACCGTTCTTTCCCATGCGTTACCCTTTCCTTCCCTTGCCGTGCATTGCCTAGCGTGCGTTGTCGTGCCTTAGACTTGTTTCCCCTTGCCGTGCCGTTCCTTCCGTTACCATTGCCTTTCCTTGCTTTCCTTTGCCTTCCTTACCTTCCGTTACTCTTTGCTTGCCTTCCGTGCATTGCCTAGCCTTGGGTTGTCGTGCCTTAGCCTTGCCCCGCCTGACCGTGCTTTCCCATGCGTTACTCTTTCCTTGCCTTGCCGTGCATTTCCTAGCGTGCGTTGTCGTGCCTTAGCCTTGTTTCCCCTTGCCGTGCCGTTCCTTCCGTTACCATTGCGTTTCCTTGCTTTCCCTTGCCTTCCTTACATTCCGTTACTCTTTGCTTGCCTTCCGTGCATTGCCTAGCCTTGCGTTGTCGTGCCTTAGCCTTATCTCGCCTGACCGTGCCTTCCTTTGCTTTAAGATTTCCTTGCATTGTCGTGCATTGCCTAGCCTTGCGTTGTCGTGCATTAACCTTGCCTAGCCTCACCCTGCCTTGCCTTGCGTTACCCTTTACTTCCCTTGACCGTGCATTTCCTAGCCGTGTGTTGTCATGCCTTAGCCTTGTTACCCCTTGCCGTGCCGTTCCTTCCGTTACCCATGCCTTCCCTTGCTTTCCCTTTCCTTCCTTGCATTCCGTTACTCCTTGCTTGCTTTCCGTGCATTGCCTAGCCTTGCGTTGGCTTTCCTTAGCCTTGCCTCGCCTGACCGTGCTTTCCCATGCGTTACCCTTTCCTTGCCTTGCCGTGCATTGCCTAGCGTGCGTTGTCGTGCCTTAGCCTTGTTTCCCCTTGCCGTGCCGTTCCTTCCGTTACACTTGCCTTTCTTTGCTTTCCCTTGCCTTCCTTACCTTCCGTTACTCTTTGCTTGCCTTCCCTGCATTGCCTAGCCTTGCGTTGTCGTGCCTTAGCCTTATCTCGCCTGACCGTGCCTTCCTTTGCTTTAAGCTTTCCTTGCATTGTCGTGCATTGCCTTGCCTTGCGTTGTCGTGCATTAGCCTTGCCTAGCCTCACCGTGCCTTGCCTTGCGTTACCCTTTCCTTGCCTTGCCGTGCATTGCCTAGCCGTGCGTTGTCGTGCCTTAGCCTTGATTCCCCTTGCCGTGGCGTGCCTTTTGTTACACTGGCCTTGCCTGGCTTTGCCTTGCCTTCCTTTCCTTCCGTTACTCTTTCCTTGCCTTGCCGTGCATTGCCTAGCCTTGCATTGTCGTGCCTTATCCTTGCCTCACCTAACCGTGCCTTCCCCTGCGTTACCATTTCCTTGCCTTGCCGTGCATTGCCTAGCGTGCGTTGTCGTGCCTTAGCCTTGTTTCCCCTTGCCGTGCCGTTCCTTCCGTGACACTTGCCTTTCTTTGCTTTCCCTTGCCTTCCTTACCTTCCGTTACTCTTTGCTTGCCTTCCGTGCATTGCCAAGCCTTGCGTTGTCGTGCCTTTGCCTTGCCTCCCCTGACCGTGCTTTCCCATGCGTTACTCTTTGCTTGCCTTCCCTGCATTGCCTAGCCTTGCGTTGTCGTGCCTTAGCCTTATCTCGCCTGACCGTGCCTTCCTTTGCTTTAAGCTTTACTTGCATTGTCGTGCATTGCCTAGCCTTGCGTTGTCGTGCATTAGCCTTGCCTAGCCTCACCGTGCCTTGCCTTGCGTTACCCTTTCCTTGCCTTGCCGTGCATTGCCTAGCGTGCGTTGTCGTGCCTTAGCCTTGTTTCCCCTTGCCGTGCCGTTCCTTCCGTTACACTTGCCTTTCCTTGCTTTCCCTTGCCTTCCTTACCTTCCGATACTCTTTGCTTGCCTTCCGTGCATTGCCTAGCCTTGCGTTGTCGTGCCTTAGCCTTGCCTCGCCTGACCGTGCTTTCCCATGCGTTACCCTTTCCTTGCCTTGCCGTTCATTGCCTAGCGTTCGGTGTCGTGCCTTAGACTTGTTCCCCCTTGCCGTGCCGTTCCTTCCGTTACCCTTGCCTTTCCTTGCTTTTCCTTGACTTCCTTACCTTCCGTTACTCTTTGCTTCCCTTCCCTGAATTGCCTAGCATTGCGTTGTCGTGCCTTTGCCTTATCTCGCCTGACCTTGCCTTCCTTTGCTTTAAGCTTTCCTTGCATTGTCGTGCATTGCCTAGCCTTGCGTTTCCGTGCATTAGCCTTGCCTAGCCTCACCGTGCCTTGCCTTGCGTTACCCTTTGCTTGCCTTGCCGTGCCCTGCCTAGCCGTGCGTTGTCGTGCCTTAGCCTTGTTTCCCCTTGCCGTGCAGTTCCTTCCGTTACACTTGCCTTTCTTTGCTTTCCCTTGCCTTCCTTACCTTCCGTTACTCTTTGCTTGCCTTCCGTGCATTGCCTAGCCTTGCGTTGTCGTGCCTTAGCCTTGCCTCGCCTGAACGTGCTTTCCCATGAGTTACCCTTTCCTTGCCTTGCCGTGCATTGCCCAGCCTGCGTTGCCGTGCCTTAGCCTTGTTTCCCCTTGCCGTGCAGTTCCTTCCGTTACCCTTGCCTTTCCTTGCTTTTCCTTGCCTTGCTTGCCTTCCGTTACTCTTTGCTTCCCTTCCCTGCATTGCCTAGCCTTGCGTTGTCGTGCCTTAGACTTATCTCGCCTGACCGTGCCTTCCTTTGCTTTAAGCTTTCCTTACATTGTCGTGCATTGCCTAGCCTTGCGTTGTCGTGCATTAGCCTTGCCTAGCCTCACCGTGCCTTGCCTTGCGTTACCCTTTCCTTGCCTTGCCGTGGCGTGCCTTTTGTTACACTTGCCTTGCCTGGCTTTGCCTTGCCTTCCTTTCCTTCCGTTACTCTTTCCTTGCCTTGCCGTGCATTGCCTAGCCTTGCATTGTCGTGCCTTATCCTTGCCTCACCTGACCGTGCCTTGCCTTGCGTTACCCTTTCCTTGCCTGGCCGTGCATTGCCTAGCCGTGCGTTGCCGTTCCTTAGCCTTGTTACCCCTTGCCGTGCCGTTCCTTCCGTTACCCTTGCCTTCCCTTGCTTTCCCTTGCCATCCTTGCGTTCCGTTACTCTTTGCTTGCTTTCCGTGCATTGCCTAGCCTTGCGTTGTCATGCCTTAGCCTTGCATCGCCTGACCGTGCTTTCCCATGCGTTACACTTTCCTTGCCTTGCCGTGCATTGCCTAGCCGTGCGTTGTCGTGCCTTAGCCTTGTTTCCCCTTGCTGTGCCGTTCCTTCCGTTACAATTGCCTTTCCTTCCTTTCCCTTGCCTTCCTTACCTTCCGTTACTCTTTGCTTGCCTTCCGTGCATTGCCTAGCCTTGCGTTGTCGTGCCTTAGCGTTGCCTCGCCTGACCGTGCTTTCAAATGCGTTACCCTTTCCTTGCCTTGCCGTTCATTGCCTAGCGTTCGGTGTCGTGCCTTAGACTTGTTTACCCTTGCCGTGCCGTTCCTTCCGTTAACCTGGCCTTTCCTTCCTTTTCCTTGCCTTGCTTACCTTCCGTTACTCTTTGCTTGCCTTCCCTGAATTTCCTAGCCTTGCGTTGTCGTGCCTTAGAATTATCTCGCCTGACCTTGCCTTCCTTTGCTTTAAGCTTTCCTTGCATTGTCGTACATCGCCTAGCCTTGCGTTTTCGTGCATTAGCCTTGCCTAGCCTCACCGTGCCTTTCCTTGCGTTACCCTTTGCTTGCCTTACCGTGCATTGCCTAGCCGTGCGTTGTAGTGCCTTAGCCTTGTTTCCCCTTGCCGTGCCGTTCCTTCCGTTACACTTGCCTTTCTTTGCTTTCCCTTTCCTTCCTTACCTTCCGTTTCTCTTTGCTTGCCTTCCGTGCATTGCCTAGACTTGGGTTGTCGTGCCTTAGCCTTGCCTCGCCTGACCGTGCTTTCCCATGCGTTACCCTTTCCATGCCTTGCCGTGCATTGCCTAGCGTGCGTTGTCGTGCCTTAGCCTTGTTTCCCCTTGCCGTGCCTTTCCTTCCGTTACACTTGCCTTGCCTGGCTTTGCCTTGCCTTCCGTTCCTTCCGTTATTCTTTCCTTGCCTTGCCGTGCATTGCCTAGCCCTGCGTTGTCGTGCCTTAGCCTTGTTTCCCCTTGCCGTGCCGTTCCTTCCGTTACCCTTGCCTTCCCTTGCTTTCCCTTGCCTTCCTTGCGTTCCGTTACTCTTTGCTTGCTTTCCGTGCATTGCTTAGCCTTGCGTTGTCATGCCTTAGGCTTGCCTCGCCTGACCGTGTTTTCCCATGCGTTACCCTTTCCTTGCCTTGCCGTGCATTGCCTAGCGTGCGTTGTCGTGCCTTAGCCTTGTTTCCCCTTGCCGTGCAGTTCCTTCCGTTACACTTGCCTTCTTTGCTTTCCCTTGCCTTCCTTACCTTCCGTTACTCTTTGCTTGCGTTCCGTGCATTGCCTAGCCTTGCGTTGTCGTGCCTTAGCCTTGCCTCGCCTGAATGTGCTTTCCCATGGGTTATGCTTTCCTTGCCTTGCCGTGCATTGCCAGCCTGCGTTGCCGTGCCTTAGCCTTGTTTCCCCTTGCCGTGCAGTTCCTTCCGTTACCCTTGCCTTTCCTTGCTTTTCCTTACCTTGCTTGCCTTCCGTTACTCTTTGCTTCCCTTCCCTGCATTGCCTAGCCTTGCGTTGTCGTGCCTTAGACTTATCTCGCCTGACCGTGCCTTCCTTTGCTTTAAGCTTTCCTTGCATTGTCGTGCATTGCTTAGCCTTGCGTTGTCGTGCATTAGCCTTGCCTAGCCTCACCGTGCCTTGCCTTGCGTTACCCTTTCCTTGCCTTGCCGTGCATTGCCTAGCCGTGCGTTGTCGTACCTTAGCCTTGTTTCCCCTTGCCGTGGCGTGCCTTTTGTTACACTTGCCTTTCCTGGCTTTCACTTGCCTTCCTTTCCTTCCGTTACTCTTTCCTTGCCTTGCCGTGCATTGCCTAGCCTTGCATTGTCGTGCCTTTTCCTTGCCTCACCTGACCGTGCCTTCCCCTGCGTTACCCTTTCCTTGCCTTGCCGTGCATTGCCTAGCCCTGCGTTGCCGTGCCTTAGCCTTGTTACCCCTTGCCGTGCCGTTACTTCCGTTACCCTTGCCTTCCCTTGCTTTCCCTTGCCTTCCTTGCGTTCCGTTACTCTTTGCTTGCTTTCCGTGCATTGCCTAGCCTTGCGTTGTCATGCCTTAGCCTTGCATCGTCTGACCGTGCTTTCCCATGCGTTACCCTTTCCTTGCCTTGCCGTGCATTGCCTAGCCATGCGTTGTCGTGCCTTACCCTTGTTTCCCCTTGCCGTGCCGTTCCTTCCGTTACACTTGCCTTTCCTTCCTTTCCCTTGCCTTCCTTACCTTCCGTTACTCTTTGCTTGCCTTCCGTGCATTGCCTAGCCTTGCGTTGTCGTGCCTTAGCGTTGCCTCCCCTGACCGTGCTTTCAAATGCGTTACCCTTTCCTTGCCTTGCCGTTCATTGCCTAGCGTTCGGTGTCGTGCCTTAGACTTGTTTCCCCTTGCCGTGCCGTTCCTTCCGTTACCCTGGCCTTTCCTTCCTTTTCCTTGCCTTGCTTACGTTCCTTTACTCTTTGCTTGCCTTCCCTGAATTTCCTAGCCTTGCGTTGTCGTGCCTTAGAATTATCTCGCCTGACCTTGCCTTCCTTTGCTTTAAGCTTTCCTTGCATTGTCGTGCATCGCCTAGCCTTGCGTTTTCGTGCATTAGCCTTGCCTAGCCTCACCGTGCCTTTCCGTGCGTTACCCTTTGCTTGCCTTACCGTGCATTTCCTAGCCGTGCGTTGTCGTGCCTTAGCCTTGTTTCCCCTTGCCGTGCCGTTCCTTCCGTTACACTTGCCTTTCTTTGCTTTCCCTTTCCTTCCTTACCTTCCGTTTCTCTTTGCTTGCCTTCCGTGCATTGCCTAGCCTTGGGTTGTCGTGCCTTAGCCTTGCCTCGCCTAACCGTGCTTTCCCATGCGTTACCCTTTCCTTGCCTTGCCGTGCATTGCCTAGCGTGCGTTGTCGTGCCTTAGCCTTGTTTCCCCTTGCCGTGCCGTTCCTTCCGTTACCATTGCCTTTCCTTGCTTTCCCTTGCCTTCCTTACCTTCCGGTACTCTTTGCTTGCCTTCCGTGCATTGCCTAGCCTTGCGTTGTCGTGCCTTAGCCTTATCTCGCCTGACCGTGCCTTCCTTTGCTTTAAGCTTTCCTTGCATTGTCGTGCATTTCCTAGCCTTGCGTTGTCGTGCATTAACCTTGCCTAGCCTCACCGTGCCTTGCCTTGCGTTACCCTTTCCTTGCCTTGCCGTGCATTGCCTAGCGTGCGTTGTCGTGCCTTAGCCTTGTTTCCCCTTGCCGTGCCGTTCCTTCCGTTACACTTGCCTTTCTTTGCTTTCCCTTGCCTTCCTTACCTTCCGTTACTCTTTGCTTGCCTTCCGTGCATTGCCTAGCCTTGCGTTGTCGTGCCTTAGCCTTATCTCGCCTGACCGTGCCTTCCTTTGCTTTAAGCTTTCCTTGCATTGTCGTGCATTGCCTAGCCTTGCGTTGTCGTGCATTAACCTTGCCTAGCCTCACCGTGCCTTGCCTTGCGTTACCCTTTCCTTGCCTTGCCGTGCATTGCCTAGCGTGCGTTGTCGTGCCTTAGCCTTGTTTCCGCTTGCCGTGCCGTTCCTTCCGTTACACTTGTCTTTCTTTGCTTTCCCTTGCCTTCGTTACCTTCCGTTACTCTTTGCTTGCCTTCCGTGCATTGCCTAGCCTTGCGTTGCCGTGCCTTAGCCTTATCTCGCCTGACCGTGCCTTCCTTTGCTTTAAGCTTTCCTTGCATTGTCGTGCATTGCCTAGCCTTGCGTTGTCGTGCATTAACCTTGCCTAGCCTCACCCTGCCTTGCCTTGCGTTACCCTTTCCTTCCCTTGCCGTGCATTTCCTAGCCGTGTGTTGTCGTGCCTTAGCCTTGTTACCCCTTGCCGTGCCGTTCCTTCCGTTACCCATGCCTTCCCTTTCTTTCCCTTTCCTTCCTTGCATTCCGTTACCCCTTGTTTTCTTTCCGTGCATTGCCTAGCCTTGCGTTGGCTTTCATTAGCCTTGCCTCGCCTGACCGTGCTTTCCCATGCGTTACCCTTTCCTTGCCTTGCCGTGCATTGCCTACCGTGCGTTGTCGTACCTTAGCCTTGTTTCCCCTTGCCGTGCCGTTCCTTCCGTTACACTTGCCTTCCCTTGCTTTCCCTTGCCTTCCTTGCGTTCCGTTACTCTTTGTTTGCTTTCCGTGCATTGCCTAGCCTTGCGTTGTCATGCCTTAGCCTTGCCTCGCCTGACCGTGCTTTCCCATGCGTTACCCTTTCCTTGCCTTGCCGTGCATTGCCTAGCGTGCGTTGTCGTGCCTTAGCCTTGTTTCCCCTTGCCGTGGCGTTCCTTCCGTTACACTTGCCTTTCCTTGCTTTCCCTTGCCTTCCTTGCCTTCCGTTACTCTTTGCTTGCCTTCCGTGCATTGCCTAGCCTTGCGTTGTCGTGCCTTAGCCTTGCCTCGCCTGACCGTGCTTTCCCATGCGTTACCCTTTCCTTGCCTTGCCATTCATTGCCTAGCGTTCGGTGTCGTGCCTTAGACTTGTTCCCCCTTGCCGTGCCGTTCCTTCCGTTACCCTTGCCTTTCCTTGCTTTTCCTTGCCTTCCTTACCTTCCGTTACTCTTTGCTTGCCTTCCCTGAATTGCCTAGCCTTGCGTTGTCGTGCCTTAGACTTATCTCGCCTGACCGTGCCTTCCTTTGCTTTAAGCTTTCCTTACATTGTCGTGCATTGCTTAGCCTTGCGTTGTCGTGCATTAGCCTTGCCTAGCCTCACCGTACCTTGCCTTGCGTTACCCTTTCCTTGCCTTGCCGTGCATTGCCTAGCCCTGCGTTGCCGTGCCTTAGCCTTGTTACCCCTTGCCGTGCCGTTCCTTCCGTTACCCTTGCCTTCCCTTGCTTTCCCTTGCCTTCCTTGCGTTCCGTTACTCTTTGCTTGCTTTCCGTGCATTGCCTAGCCTTGCGTTGTCATGCCTTAGCCTTGCATCGCCTGACCGTGCTTTCCCATTCGTTACCCTTTCCTTGCCTTGCCGTGCATTGCCTAGCCGTGCGTTGTCGTGCCTTAGCCTTGTTTCCCCTTGCCGTGCCGTTCCTTCCGTTACACTTGCCTTTCCTTCCTTTCCCTTGCCTTCCTTACCTTCCGTTACTCTTTGCTTGCCTTCCGTGCATTGCCTAGCCTTGCGTTGTCGTGCCTTAGCGTTGCCTCGCCTGACCGTGCTTTCAAATGCGTTTTCCTTTCCTTGCCTTGCCGTTCATTGCCTACCGTTCGGTGTCGTACCTTAGACTTGTTTCCCCTTGCCGTGCCGTTCCTTCCGTTACCCTGGCCTTTCCTTCCTTTTCCTTGCCTTGCTTGCCTTCCGTTACTGTTGCTTGCCTTCCCTGAATTTCCTAGCCTTGCGTTGTAGTGCCTTAGAATTATCTCGCCTGACCTTGCCTTCCTTTGCTTTAAGCTTTCCTTGCATTGTCGTGCATCGCCTAGCCTTGCGTTTTCGTGCATTAGCCTTGCCTAGCCTCACCGTGCCTTTCCTTGCGTTACCCTTTGCTTGCCTTGCCGTGCATTGCCTAGCCGTGCGTTGTCGTGCCTTAGCCTTGTTTCCCCTTGCCGTGCCGTTCCTTCCGTTACACTTGCCTTTCTTTGCTTTCCCTTGCCTTCCTTACCTTCCGTTTCTCTTTGCTTGCCTTACGTGCATTGCCTAGCCTTGGGTTGTCGTGCCTTAGCCTTGTTTCCCCTTGCCGTGCCGTTCCTTCCGTTACCCTTGCCTTCCCTTGCTTTCCCTTGCCTTCCTTGCGTTCCGTTACTCTTTGCTTGCTTTCCGTGCATTGCCTAGCCTTGCGTTGTCGTGCCTTAGCCTTGCCTCGCCTGACCGTGCGTTCCCATGCGTTACCCTTTCCTTGCCTTGCCGTGCATTGCCTAGCGTGCGTTGTCGTGCCTTAGCCTTGTTTCCCCGTGCCGTGCCGTTCCTTCCGTTACACTTGCCTTTCCTTGCTTTCCCTTGCCTTCCTTACCTTCCGTTACTCTTTGCTTGCCTTCCGTGCATTGCCAAGCCTTGCGTTGTCGTGCCTTAGCCTTGCCTCCCCTGACCGTTCTTTCCCATGCGTTACCCTTTCCTTCCCTTGCCGTGCATTGCCTAGCGTGCGTTGTCGTGCCTTAGACTTGTTTCCCCTTGCCGTGCCGTTCCTTCCGTTACCATTGCCTTTCCTTGCTTTCCCTTGCCTTCCTTACCTTCCGTTACTCTTTGCTTGCCTTCCGTGCATTGCCTAGCCTTGCGTTGTCGTGCCTTAGCCTTGCCTCGCCTGACCGTGCTTTCCCATGCGTTACCCTTTCCTTGCCTTGCCGTGCATTGCCTAGCGTGCGTTGTCGTGCCTTAGCCTTATTTCCCCTTGCCGTGCCGTTCCTTCCGTTACCATTGCGTTTCCTTGCTTTCCCTTGCCTTCCTTACATTCCGTTACTCTTTGCTTGCCTTCCGTGCATTGCCTAGCCTTGCGTTGTCGTGCCTTAGCCTTATCTCGCCTGACCGTGCCTTCCTTTGCTTTAAGATTTCCTTGCATTGTCGTGCATTGCCTAGCCTTGCGTTGTCGTGCATTAACCTTGCCTAGCCTCACCCTGCCTTGCCTTGCGTTACCCTTTACTTCCCTTGACCGTGCATTTCCTAGCCGTGTGTTGTCATGCCTTAGCCTTGTTACCCCTTGCCGTGCCGTTCCTTCCGTTACCCATGCCTTCCCTTGCTTTCCCTTTCCTTCCTTGCATTCCGTTACTCCTTGCTTGCTTTCCGTGCATTGCCTAGCCTTGCGTTGGCTTTCCTTAGCCTTGCCTCGCCTGACCGTGCTTTCCCATGCGTTACCCTTTCCTTGCCTTGCCGTGCATTGCCTAGCGTGCGTTGTCGTGCCTTAGCCTTGTTTCCCCTTGCCGTGCCGTTCCTTCCGTTACACTTGCCTTTCTTTGCTTTCCCTTGCCTTCCTTACCTTCCGTTACTCTTTGCTTGCCTTCCCTGCATTGCCTAGCCTTGCGTTGTCGTGCCTTAGCCTTATCTCGCCTGACCGTGCCTTCCTTTGCTTTAAGCTTTCCTTGCATTGTCGTGCATTGCCTTGCCTTGCGTTGTCGTGCATTAGCCTTGCCTAGCCTCACCGTGCCTTGCCTTGCGTTACCCTTTCCTTGCCTTGCCGTGCATTGCCTAGCCGTGCGTTGTCGTGCCTTAGCCTTGATTCCCCTTGCCGTGGCGTGCCTTTTGTTACACTGGCCTTGCCTGGCTTTGCCTTGCCTTCCTTTCCTTCCGTTACTCTTTCCTTGCCTTGCCGTGCATTGCCTAGCCTTGCATTGTCGTGCCTTATCCTTGCCTCACCTAACCGTGCCTTCCCCTGCGTTACCATTTCCTTGCCTTGCCGTGCATTGCCTAGCGTGCGTTGTCGTGCCTTAGCCTTGTTTCCCCTTGCCGTGCCGTTCCTTCCGTGACACTTGCCTTTCTTTGCTTTCCCTTGCCTTCCTTACCTTCCGTTACTCTTTGCTTGCCTTCCGTGCATTGCCAAGCCTTGCGTTGTCGTGCCTTTGCCTTGCCTCCCCTGACCGTGCTTTCCCATGCGTTACTCTTTGCTTGCCTTCCCTGCATTGCCTAGCCTTGCGTTGTCGTGCCTTAGCCTTATCTCGCCTGACCGTGCCTTCCTTTGCTTTAAGCTTTACTTGCATTGTCGTGCATTGCCTAGCCTTGCGTTGTCGTGCATTAGCCTTGCCTAGCCTCACCGTGCCTTGCCTTGCGTTACCCTTTCCTTGCCTTGCCGTGCATTGCCTAGCGTGCGTTGTCGTGCCTTAGCCTTGTTTCCCCTTGCCGTGCCGTTCCTTCCGTTACACTTGCCTTTCCTTGCTTTCCCTTGCCTTCCTTACCTTCCGATACTCTTTGCTTGCCTTCCGTGCATTGCCTAGCCTTGCGTTGTCGTGCCTTAGCCTTGCCTCGCCTGACCGTGCTTTCCCATGCGTTACCCTTTCCTTGCCTTGCCGTGCATTGCCCAGCCTGCGTTGCCGTGCCTTAGCCTTGTTTCCCCTTGCCGTGCAGTTCCTTCCGTTACCCTTGCCTTTCCTTGCTTTTCCTTGCCTTGCTTGCCTTCCGTTACTCTTTGCTTCCCTTCCCTGCATTGCCTAGCCTTGCGTTGTCGTGCGTTAGACTTATCTCGCCTGACCGTGCCTTCCTTTGCTTTAAGCTTTCCTTACATTGTCGTGCATTGCTTAGCCTTGCGTTGTCGTGCATTAGCCTTGCCTAGCCTCACCGTGCCTTGCCTTGCGTTACCCTTTCCTTGCCTTGCCGTGCATTGCCTAGCCGAGCGTTGTCGTACCTTAGCCTTGTTTCGCCTTGCCGTGGCGTGCCTTTTGTTACACTTGCCTTTCCTGGCTTTGACTTGCCTTCCTTTCCTTCCGTTACTCTTTCCTTGCCTTGCCGTGCATTGCTAAGCCTTGCATTGTCGTGCCTTATCCTTGCCTCACCTGACCGTGCCTTCCCCTGCGTTACCCTTTCCTTGCCTTGCCGTGCATTGCCTAGCCCTGCGTTGCCGTTCCTTAGCCTTGTTACCCCTTGCCGTGCCGTTCCTTCCATTACCCTTGCCTTCCCTTGCTTTCCCTTGCCATCCTTGCGTTCCGTTACTCTTTGCTTGCTTTCCGTGCATTGCCTAGCCTTCCGTTGTCATGCCTTAGCCTTGCATCGCCTGACCGTGCTTTCCCATGCGTTACACTTTCCTTGCCTTGCCGTGCATTGCCTAGCCGTGCGTTGTCGTGCCTTAGCCTTGTTTCCCCTTGCTGTGCCGTTCCTTCCGTTACAATTGCCTTTCCTTCCTTTCCCTTGCCTTCCTTACCTTCCGTTACTCTTTGCTTGCCTTCCGTGCATTGCCTAGCCTTGCGTTGTCGTGCCTTAGCATTGCCTCGCCTGACCGTGCTTTCAAATGCATTACCCTTTCCTTGCCTTGCCGTTCATTGCCTAGCGTTCGGTGTCGTGCCTTAGACTTGTTTACCCTTGCCGTGCCGTTCCTTCCGTTAACCTGGCCTTTCCTTCCTTTTCCTTGCCATGCTTACCTTCCGTTACTCTTTGCTTGCCTTCCCTGAATTTCCTAGCCTTGCGTTGTCGTGCCTTAGAATTATCTCGCCTGACCTTGCCTTCCTTTGCTTTAAGCTTTCCTTGCATTGTCGTACATCGCCTAGCCTTGCGTTTTCGTGCATTAGCCTTGCCTAGCCTCACCGTGCCTTTCCTTGCGTTACCCTTTGCTTGCCTTACCGTGCATTGCCTAGCCGTGCGTTGTAGTGCCTTAGCCTTGTTTCCCCTTGCCGTGCCGTTCCTTCCGTTACACTTGCCTTTCTTTGCTTTCCCTTTCCTTCCTTACCTTCCGTTTCTCTTTGCTTGCCTTCCGTGCATTGCCTAGACTTGGGTTGTCGTGCCTTAGCCTTGCCTCGCCTGACCGTGCTTTCCCATGCGTTACCCTTTCCATGCCTTGCCGTGCATTGCCTAGCGTGCGTTGTCGTGCCTTAGCCTTGTTTCCCCTTGCCGTGCCTTTCCTTCCGTTACACTTGCCTTGCCTGGCATTGCCTTGCCTTCCTTTCCTTCCGTTACTCTTTCCTTGCCTTGCCGTGAATTGCCTAGCCCTGCGTTGTCGTGCCTTAGCCATGTTACCCCTTGCCGTGCCGTTCCTTCCGTTACCCTTGCCTTCCCTTGCTTTCCCTTGCCTTCCTTGCGTTCCGTTACTCTTTGCTTGCTTTCCGTGCATTGCTTAGCCTTGCGTTGTCATGCCTTAGGCTTGCCTCGCCTGACCGTGCTTTCCCATGCGTTACCCTTTCCTTGCCTTGCCGTGCATTGCCTAGCGTGCGTTGTCGTGCCTTAGCCTTGTTTCCCCTTGCCGTGCCGTTCCTTCCGTTACCCTTGCCTTCCCTTGCTTTCCCTTGCCTTCCTTGCGTTCCGTTACTCTTTGCTTGCGTTCCGTGCATTGCCTAGCCTTGCGTTGTCGTGCCTTAGCCTTGCCTCGCCTGAATGTGCTTTCCCATGGGTTATGCTTTCCTTGCCTTGCCGTGCATTGCCAGCCTGCGTTGCCGTGCCTTAGCCTTGTTTCCCCTTGCCGTGCAGTTCCTTCCGTTACCCTTGCCTTTCCTTGCTTTTCCTTACCTTGCTTGCCTTCCGTTACTCTTTGCTTCCCTTCCCTGCATTGCCTAGCCTTGCGTTGTCGTGCCTTAGACTTATCTCGCCTGACCGTGCCTTCCTTTGCTTTAAGCTTTCCTTGCATTGTCGTGCATTGCTTAGCCTTGCGTTGTCGTGCATTAGCCTTGCCTAGCCTCACCGTGCCTTGCCTTGCGTTACCCTTTCCTTGCCTTGCCGTGCATTGCCTAGCCGTGCGTTGTCGTACCTTAGCCTTGTTTCCCCTTGCCGTGGCGTGCCTTTTGTTACACTTGCCTTTCCTGGCTTTCACTTGCCTTCCTTTCCTTCCGTTACTCTTTCCTTGCCTTGCCGTGCATTGCCTAGCCTTGCATTGTCGTGCCTTTTCCTTGCCTCACCTGACCGTGCCTTCCCCTGCGTTACCCTTTCCTTGCCTTGCCGTGCATTGCCTAGGCCTGCGTTGCCGTGCCTTAGCCTTCTTACCCCTTGCCGTGCCGTTACTTCCGTTACCCTTGCCTTCCCTTGCTTTCCCTTGCCTTCCTTGCGTTCCGTTACTCTTTGCTTGCTTTCCGTGCATTGCCTAGCCTTGCGTTGTCATGCCTTAGCCTTGCATCGTCTGACCGTGCTGTCCCATGCGTTACCCTTTCCTTGCCTTGCCGTGCATT
Organism: Macrotis lagotis; assembly: GCF_037893015.1. Taxonomy (NCBI): domain Eukaryota; kingdom Metazoa; phylum Chordata; class Mammalia; order Peramelemorphia; family Peramelidae; genus Macrotis; species Macrotis lagotis. The sequence continues at coordinate 95,639 of NW_027422240.1, forward strand.
GCCTAGCCGTGCGTTGTCGTGCCTTACCCTTGTTTCCCCTTGCCGTGCCGTTCCTTCCGTTACACTTGCCTTTCCTTCCTTTCCCTTGCCTTCCTTACCTTCCGTTACTCTTTGCTTGCCTTCCGTGCATTGCCTAGCCTTGCGTTGTCGTGCCTTAGCGTTGCCTCCCCTGACCGTGCTTTCAAATGCGTTACCCTTTCCTTGCCTTGCCGTTCATTGCCTAGCGTTCGGTGTCGTGCCTTAGACTTGTTTCCCCTTGCCGTGCCGTTCCTTCCGTTACCCTGGCCTTTCCTTCCTTTTCCTTGCCTTGCTTACGTTCCTTTACTCTTTGCTTGCCTTCCCTGAATTTCCTAGCCTTGCGTTGTCGTGCCTTAGAATTATCTCGCCTGACCTTGCCTTCCTTTGCTTTAAGCTTTCCTTGCATTGTCGTGCATCGCCTAGCCTTGCGTTTTCGTGCATTAGCCTTGCCTAGCCTCACCGTGCCTTTCCGTGCGTTACACTTTGCTTGCCTTACCGTGCATTTCCTAGCCGTGCGTTGTCGTGCCTTAGCCTTGTTTCCCCTTGCCGTGCCGTTCCTTCCGTTACACTTGCCTTTCTTTGCTTTCCCTTTCCTTCCTTACCTTCCGTTTCTCTTTGCTTGCCTTCCGTGCATTGCCTAGCCTTGGGTTGTCGTGCCTTAGCCTTGCCTCGCCTAACCGTGCTTTCCCATGCGTTACCCTTTCCTTGCCTTGCCGTGCATTGCCTAGCGTGCGTTGTCGTGCCTTAGCCTTGTTTCCCCTTGCCGTGCCGTTCCTTCCGTTACCATTGCCTTTCCTTGCTTTCCCTTGCCTTCCTTACCTTCCGGTACTCTTTGCTTGCCTTCCGTGCATTGCCTAGCCTTGCGTTGTCGTGCCTTAGCCTTATCTCGCCTGACCGTGCCTTCCTTTGCTTTAAGCTTTCCTTGCATTGTCGTGCATTTCCTAGCCTTGCGTTGTCGTGCATTAACCTTGCCTAGCCTCACCGTGCCTTGCCTTGCGTTACCCTTTCCTTGCCTTGCCGTGCATTGCCTAGCGTGCGTTGTCGTGCCTTAGCCTTGTTTCCCCTTGCCGTGCCGTTCCTTCCGTTACACTTGCCTTTCTTTGCTTTCCCTTGCCTTCCTTACCTTCCGTTACTCTTTGCTTGCCTTCCGTGCATTGCCTAGCCTTGCGTTGTCGTGCCTTAGCCTTATCTCGCCTGACCGTGCCTTCCTTTGCTTTAAGCTTTCCTTGCATTGTCGTGCATTGCCTAGCCTTGCGTTGTCGTGCATTAACCTTGCCTAGCCTCACCGTGCCTTGCCTTGCGTTACCCTTTCCTTCCCTTGCCGTGCATTGCCTAGCGTGCGTTGTCGTGCCTTAGCCTTGTTTCCGCTTGCCGTGCCGTTCCTTCCGTTACACTTGTCTTTCTTTGCTTTCCCTTCCCTTCGTTACCTTCCGTTACTCTTTGCTTGCCTTCCGTGCATTGCCTAGCCTTGCGTTGCCGTGCCTTAGCCTTATCTCGCCTGACCGTGCCTTCCTTTGCTTTAAGCTTTCCTTGCATTGTCGTGCATTGCCTAGCCTTGCGTTGTCGTGCATTAACCTTGCCTAGCCTCACCCTGCCTTGCCTTGCGTTACCCTTTCCTTCCCTTGCCGTGCATTTCCTAGCCGTGTGTTGTCGTGCCTTCGCCTTGTTACCCCTTGCCGTGCCGTTCCTTCCGTTACCCATGCCTTCCCTTTCTTTCCCTTTCCTTCCTTGCATTCCGTTACCCCTTGTTTTCTTTCCGTGCATTGCCTAGCCTTGCGTTGGCTTTCCTTAGCCTTGCCTCGCCTGACCGTGCTTTCCCATGCGTTACCCTTTCCTTGCCTTGCCGTGCATTGCCTAGCGTGCGTTGTCGTGCCTTAGCCTTGTTTCCCCTTGCCGTGCCGTTCCTTCCGTTACACTTGCCTTCCCTTGCTTTCCCTTGCCTTCCTTGCGTTCCGTTACTCTTTGTTTGCTTTCCGTGCATTGCCTAGCCTTGCGTTGTCATGCCTTAGCCTTGCCTCGCCTGACCGTGCTTTCCCATGCGTTACCCTTTCCTTGCCTTGCCGTGCATTGCCTAGCGTGCGTTGTCGTGCCTTAGCCTTGTTTCCCCTTGCCGTGGCGTTCCTTCCGTTACACTTGCCTTTCTTTGCTTTCCCTTGCCTTCCTTACCTTCCGTTACTCTTTGCTTGCCTTCCGTGCATTGCCAAGCCTTGCGTTGTCGTGCCTTAGCCTTGCCTCCCCTGACCGTGCTTTCCCATGCGTTACCCTTTCCTTGCCTTGCCGTGCATTGCCCAGCCTGCGTTGCCGTGCCTTAACCTTGTTTCCCCTTGCCGTGCAGTTCCTTCCGTTACCCTTGCCTTTCCTTGCTTTTCCTTGCCTTGCTTACCTTCCGTTACTCTTTGCTTGCCTTCCCTGAATTTCCTAGCCTTGCGTTGTCGTGCCTTAGACTTATCTCGCCTGACCGTGCCTTCCTTTGCTTTAAGCTTTCCTTGCATTGTCGTGCATTGCCTAGCCTTGCGTTGTCGTGCATTAGCCTTGCCTAGCCTCACCGTGCCTTGCCTTGCGTTACCCTTTCCTTGCCTTGCCGTGCATTGCCTAGCCCTGCGTTGCCGTGCCTTAGCCTTGTTTCCCCTTGCCGTGCCGTTCCTTCCGTTACCCTTGCCTTCCCTTGCTTTCCCTTGCCTTCCTTGCGTTCCGTTACTCTTTGCTTGCTTTCCGTGCATTGCCTAGCCTTGCGTTGTCATGCCTTAGCCTTGCATCGCCTGACCGTGCTTTCCCATTCGTTACCCTTTCCTTGCCTTGCCGTGCATTGCCTAGCCGTGCGTTGTCGTGCCTTAGCCTTGTTTCCCCTTGCCGTGCCGTTCCTTCCGTTACACTTGCCTTTCCTTCCTTTCCCTTGCCTTCCTTACCTTCCGTTACTCTTTGCTTGCCTTCCGTGCATTGCCTAGCCTTGCGTTGTCGTGCCTTAGCGTTGCCTCGCCTGACCGTGCTTTCAAATGCGTTTTCCTTTCCTTGCCTTGCCGTTCACTGCCTAGCGTTCGGTGTCGTACCTTAGACTTGTTTCCCCTTGCCGTGCCGTTCCTTCCGTTACCCTGGCCTTTCCTTCCTTTTCCTTGCCTTGCTTGCCTTCCGTTACTCTTGCTTGCCTTCCCTGAATTTCCTAGCCTTGCGTTGTCGTGCCTTAGAATTATCTCGCCTGACCTTGCCTTCCTTTGCTTTAAGCTTTCCTTGCATTGTCGTGCATTGCCTAGCCTTGCGTTGTCGTGCATTAGCCTTGCCTAGCCTCACCGTGCCTTGCCTTGCGTTACCCTTTCCTTGCCTTGCCGTGCATTGCCTAGCCGTGCGTTGTCGTGCCTTAGCCTTGTTTCCCCTTGCCGTGGCGTGCCTTTTGTTACACTTGCCTTGCTTGGCTTTGCCTTGCCTTCCTTTCCTTCCGTTACTCTTTCCTTGCCTTGCCGTGCATTGCCTAGCCTTGCATTGTCGTGCCTTATCCTTGCCTCACCTGACCGTGCCTTCCCCTGCGTTACCCTTTCCTTGCCTTGCCGTGCATTGCCTAGCCCTGCGTTGCCGTTCCTTAGCCTTGTTACCCCTTGCCGTGCCGTTCCTTCCGTTACCCTTGCCTTCCCTTGCTTTCCCTTGCCTTCCTTGCGTTCCGTTACTCTTTGCTTGCTTTCCGTGCATTGCCTAGCCTTCCGTTGTCGTGCCTTAGCCTTATCTCTTCTGACCGTGCCTTCCTTTGCTTTAAGCTTTACTTGCATTGTCGTGCATTGCCTAGCCTTGCGTTTTCGTGCATTAGCCTTGCCTAGCCTCACCGTGCCTTACCTTGCGTTACCCTTTCCTTGCCTTGCCGTGCATTTCCTAGCCGTGTGTTGTCGTGCCTTAGCCTTGTTTCCCCTTGCCGTTGCGTGCCTTTTGTTACACTTGCCTTGCCTGGCTTTGCCTTGCTTTCCGTTCCGTTCCATTACTCTTTCCTTGCATTGCCGTGCATTGCCTAGCCCTGCGTTGTCGTGCCTTAGCCTTGTTACCCCTTGCCGTGCCGTTCCTTCCGTTACCCTTGCCTTCCCTTGCTTTCCCTTGCCTTCCTTACCTTCCGTTACTCTTTGCTTGCCTTCCGTGCATTGCCTAGCCTTGCGTTGTCGTGCCTTAGCGTTGCCTCGCCTGACCGTGCTTTCAAATGCGTTACCCTTTCCTTGCCTTGCCGTTCATTGCCTAGCGTTCGGTGTCGTGCCTTAGACTTGTTTCCCCTTGCCTTCCTTTCCTTCCGTTACTCTTTGCTTGCCTTCCGTGCATTGCCTAGCCTTGCGTTGTCGTGCCTTAGCCTTGTTACCCCTTGCCGTGCCGTTCCTTCCGTTACCCTTGCCTTCCCTTGCTTTCCCTTGCCTTCCTTGCGTTCCGTTACTCTTTGCTTGCTTTCCGTGCATTGCCTAGCCTTGCGTTGTCATACCTTAGCCTTGCCTCGCCTGACCGTGCTTTCCCATGCGTTACCCTTTCCTTGCCTTGCCGTGCATTGCCTAGCGTGCGTTGTCGTGCCTTAGCCTTGTTTCCCCTTGCCGTGCCGTTCCTTCCGTTACCCTTGCCTTTCCTTGCTTTCCCTTGCCTTCCTTACCTTCCGTTACTCTTTGCTTGCCTTCCGTGCATTGCCTAGCCTTGCGTTGTCGTGCCTTAGCCTTATCTCGCCTGACCGTGCCTTCCTTTGCTTTAAGCTTTCCTTGCATTGTCGTGCATTGCCTAGCCTTGCGTTGTCGTGCATTAACCTTGCCTAGCCTCACCTTGCCTTGCCTTGCGTTACCCTTTCCTTGCCTTGCCGTGCATTTCCTAGCCGTGTGTTGTCGTGCCTTAGCCTTGTTACCCCTTGCCGTGCCGTTCCTTTCGTTACCCTTGCCTTCCCTTGCTTTCCCTTTACTTCCTTGCATTCCGTTACTCCTTGCTTGCTTTCCGTGCATTGCCTAGCCTTGCGTTGGCTTTCCTTAGCCTTGCCTCGCCTGACCGTGCTTTCCCATGCGTTACCCTTTCCTTGCCTTGCCGTGCATTGCCTAGCGTGCGTTGTCGTGCCTTAGCCTTGTTTCCCCTTTCCGTGCCGTTCCTTCCGTTACACTTGCCTTTCTTTGCTTTCCCTTGCCTTCCTTACCTTCCGTTACTCTTTGCTTGACTTCCGTGCTTTGCCAAGCCTTGCGTATTCGTGCCTTAGCCTTGCCTCCCCTGACCGTTCTTTCCCATGCGTTACCCTTTCCTTCCCTTGCCGTGCATTGCCTAGCGTGCGTTGTCGTGCCTTAGACTTGTTTCCCCTTGCCGTGCCGTTCCTTCCGTTACCATTGCCTTTCCTTGCTTTCCTTTGCCTTCCTTACCTTCCGTTACTCTTTGCTTGCCTTCCGTGCATTGCCTAGCCTTGCGTTGTCGTGCCTTAGCCTTGCCTCGCCTGACCGTGCTTTCCCATGCGTTACCCTTTCCTTGCCTTGCCGTGCATTGCATAGCGTTCGGTGTCGTGCCTGAGACTTGTTCCCCCTTGCCGTGCCGTTCCTTCCGTTACCCTTGCCTTTCCTTGCTTTTCCTTGCCTTGCTTACCTTCCGTTACTCTTTGCTTGCCTTCCCTGAATTGCCTAGCCTTGCATTGTCGTGCCTTTGCCTTATCTCGCCTGACCTTGCCTTGCTTTGCTTTAAGCTTTCCTTGCATTGTCGTGCATTGCCTAGCCTTGCGTTGTCGTGCATTAGCCTTGCCTAGCCTCACCGTGCCTTGCCTTGCGTTACCCTTTCCTTGCCTTGCCGTGCATTGCCTAGCCGTGCGGTGTCGTGCCTTAGCCTTGTTTCCCCTTGCCGTGCAGTTCCTTCCGTTACACTTGCCTTTCTTTGCTTTCCCTTGCCTTCCTTACCTTCCGTTACTCTTTGCTTGCCTTCCGTGCATTGCCTAGCCTTGCATTGTCGTGCCTTAGCCTTGCCTCGCCTGACCGTGCTTTCCCATGCGTTACCCTTTCCTTGCCTTGCCGTGCATTGCCTAGCGTGCGTTGTCGTGCCTTAGCCTTGTTCCCCTTGCCGTGCCGTTCCTTCCGTTACACTTGCCTTGCCTGGCTTTGCCTTGCCTTCCGTTCCTTCCGTTACCCTTTCCTTGCCTTGCCGTGCATTGCCTAGCCTTGCGTTGTCGTGCCTTAGAATTATCTCGCCTGACCTTGCCTTCCTTTGCTTTAAGCTTTCCTTGCATTGTCGTGCATCGCCTAGCCTTGCGTTTTCGTGCATTAGCCTTGCCTAGCCTCACCGTGCCTTTCATTGCGTTACCCTTTGCTTGCCTTACCGTGCATTGCCTAGCCGTGCGTTGTCGTGCCTTAGCCTTGTTTCCCCTTGCCGTGCCGTTCCTTCCGGTACACTTGCCTTTCTTTGCTTTCCCTTTCCTTCCTTACCTTCCGTTTCTCTTTGCTTGCCTTCCGTGCATTGCCTAGCCTTGGGTTGTCGTGCCTTAGCCTTGCCTCGCCTGACCGTGCTTTCCCATGCGTTACCCTTTCCTTCCCTTGCCGTGCATTGCCTAGGGTGCGTTGTCGTGCCTAAGCCTTGTTTCCCCTCGCCGTGCCGTTCCTTCGGTTACCCTTTCCTTGCCTTGCTTTCCCTTGCCTTCCTTGCCTTCCGTTACTCTTTGCTTGCCTTCCGTGCATTGCCTAGCCTTCCGTTGTCGTACCTTAGCCTTATCTCGCCTGACCGTGCCTTCCTTTGCTTTAAGCTTTCCTTGCATTGTCGTGCATTGCCTAGCCTTGCGTTGTCGTGCATTAACCTTGCCTAGCCTCACCGTGCCTTGCCTTGCGTTACCCTTTCCTTGCCTTGCCGTGCATTGCCTAGCGTGCGTTGTCGTGCCTTAGCCTTGTTTCCCCTTGCCGTGCCGTTCCTTCCGTTACCCTTGCCTTCCCTCGCTTTCCCTTGCCTTCCTTGCCTTCCGTTACTCTTTTCTTGCCTTCCGTGCATTACCTAGCCTTGCGTTGTCGTGCCTTAGCCTTATCTCGCCTGACCGTGCCTTCCTTTGCTTTAAGCTTTCCTTGTCTTGCCGTGCATTGCCTAGCCTTGCGTTGTCGTGCATTAGCCTTGCCTAGCCTCACCGTGCCTTGCCTTGCGTTACCCTTTCCTTGCCTTGCCGTGCATTGCCTAGCCGTGCGTTGTCGTGCCTTAGCCTTGATTCCCCTTGCCGTGGCGTGCCTTTTGTTACACTTGCCTTGCCTGGCTTTGCCTTGCCTTCCTTTCCTTCCGTTACTCTTTCCTTGCCTTGCCGTGCATTGAATAGCCTTGCATTGTCGTGCCTTATCCTTGCCTCACCTGACCGTGCCTTCCCCTGCGTTACCCTTTCCTTGCCTTGCCGTGCATTGCCTAGCCGTGCGTTGTCGTGCCTTAGCCTTGTTTCCCCTTGCCGTGCCGTTCCTTCCGTTACCATTGCCTTCCCTTGCTTTCCCTTTCCTTCCTTGCATTCCGTTACTCCTTGCTTGCTTACCGTGCATTGCCTAGCCTTGCGTTGGCTTTCCTTAACCTTGCCTCGCCTGACCGTGCTTTCCCATGCGTTACCCTTTCCTTGCCTTGCCGGGCATTGCCTAGCGTGCGTTGTCGTGCCTTAGCCTTGTTTCCCCTTGACGTGCCGTTCCTTCCGTTACCATTGCCTTTCCTTGCTTTCCTTTGCCTTCCTTACCTTCCGTTACTCTTTGCTTGCCTTCCCTGCATTGCCTAGCCTTGCGTTGTCGTGCCTTAGCCTTATCTCTTCTGACCGTGCCTTCCTTTGCTTTAAGCTTTCCTTGCATTGTCGTGCATTGCCTAGCCTTGCGTTGTCGTGCATTAGCCTTGCCTACCCTCACCGTGCCTTGCCTTGCGTTACCCTTTCCTTGCCTTGCCGTGCATTTCCTAGCCGTGTGTTGTCGTGCCTTAGCCTTGTTTCCCCTTGCCGTTGCGTGCCTTTTGTTACACTTGCCTTGCCTGGCTTTGCCTTGCCTTCCGTTCCGTTCCGTTACTCTTTCCTTGACTTGCCGTGCATTGCCTAGCCCTGCGTTGTCGTGCCTTAGCCTTGTTACCCCTTGCGGTGCCGTTCCTTCAGTTAGCCTTGCCTTCCCTTGCTTTCCCTTGCTTTCCCTGCGTTCCGTTACTCTTTGCTTGCTTTCCGTGCATTGCCTAGCCTTGCGTTGTCATGCCTTAGGCTTGCCTCGCCTGACCGTGCTTTCCCATGCGTTACCCTTTCCTTGCCTTGCCGTGCATTGCCTAGCGTGCGTTGTCGTGCCTTAGCCTTGTTTCCCCTTGCCGTGCCGTTCCTTCCGTTACACTTGCCTTTCTTTGCTTTCCCTTGCCTTCCTTACCTTCCGTTACTCTTTGCTTGCCTTCCGTGCATTGCCTAGCCTTGCGTTGTCGTGCCTTAGCCTTATCTCGCCTGACCGTGCCTTCCTTTGCTTTAAGCTTTCCTTGCATTGTCGTGCATTGCCTAGCCTTGCGTTGTCGTGCATTAGCCTTGCCTAGCCTCACCGTGCCTTGCCTTGCGTTACTCTTTCCTTGCCTTGCCGTGCATTGCCTAGCCGTGCGTTGTCGTGCCTTAGCCTTGATTCCCCTTGCCGTGGCGTGCCTTTTGTTACACTTGCCTTGCTTGGCTTTGCCTTGCCTTCCTTTCCTTCCGTTACTCTTTCCTTGCCTTGCCGTGCATTGCCTAGCCTTGCATTGTCGTGCCTTATCCTTGCCTCACCTGACCGTGCCTTCCCGTGCGTTACCCTTTCCTTGCCTTGCCGTGCATTGCCTAGCCCTGCGTTGTCGTGCCTTAGCCTTCTTACCCCTTGCCGTGCCGTTCCTTCCGTTACCCTTGCCTTCCCTTGCTTTCCCTTTCCTTCCTTGCATTCCGTTACTCCTTGCTTGCTTACCGTGCATTGCCTAGCCTTGCGTTGGCTTTCCTTAGCCTTGCCTCGCCTGACCGTGCCTTGCCTTGCGTTACCCTTTCCTTGCCTTGCCGTGCATTGCCTAGCGTGCGTTGTCGTGCCTTAGCCTTGTTTCCCCTTGCCGTGCCGTTCCTTCCGTTACCATTGCCTTTCCTTGCTTTCCTTTGCCTTCCTTACCTTCCGTTACTCTTTGCTTGCCTTCCCTGCATTGCCTAGCCTTTCGTTGTCGTGCCTTAGCCTTATCTCTTCTGACCGTGCCTTCCTTTGCTTTAAGCTTTACTTGCATTGTCGTGCATTGCCTAGCCTTGCGTTGTCGTGCATTAGCCTTGCCTACCCTCACCGTGCCTTGCCTTGCGTTACCCTTTCCTTGCCTTGCCGTGCATTTCCTAGCCGTGTGTTGTCGTGCCTTAGCCTTGTTTCCCCTTGCCGTTGCGTGCCTTTTGTTACACTTGCCTTGCCTGGCTTTGCCTTGCCTTCCGTTCCGTTCCGTTACTCTTTCCTTGCCTTGCCGTGCATTGCCTAGCCCTGCGTTGTCGTGCCTTAGCCTTGTTACCCCTTGCGGTGTCGTTCCTTCCGTTAGCCTTGCCTTCCCTTGCTTTCCCTTGCCTTCCTTGCGTTCCGTTACTCTTTGCTTGCTTTCCGTGCATTGCCTAGCCTTGCGTTGTCATGCCTTAGGCTTGCCTCGCCTGACCGTGCTTTCCCATGCGTTACCCTTTCCTTGCCTTGCCGTGCATTGCCTAGCGTGCGTTGTCGTGCCTTAGCCTTGTTTCCCCTTGCCGTGCCGTTCCTTCCGTTACACTTGCCTTTCCTTGCTTTCCCTTGCCTTCCTTACCTTCCGTTACTCTTTGCTTGCCTTCCGTGCATTGCCTAGCCTTGCGTTGTCGTGCCTTAGCCTTATCTCGCCTGACCGTGCCTTCCTTTGCTTTAAGCTTTCCTTGCATTGTCGTGCATTGCCTAGCCTTGCGTTGTCGTGCATTAGCCTTGCCTAGCCTCACCGTGCCTTGCCTTGCGTTACCCTTTCCTTGCCTTGCCGTGCATTGCCTAGCCGTGCGTTGTCGTGCCTTGACTTGATTCCCCTTGCCGTGGCGTGCCTTTTGTTACACTTGCCTTGCCTGGCTTTGCCTTGCCTTCCTTTCCTTCCGTTACTCTTTCCTTGCCTTGCCGTGCATTGCCTAGCCTTGCATTGTCGTGCCTTATCCTTGCCTCACCTGACCGTGCCTTCCCCTGCGTTACCCTTTCCTTGCCTTGCCGTGCATTGCCGAGCCCTGCGTTGTCGTGCCTTAGCCTTCTTACCCCTTGCCGTGCCGTTCCTTCCGTTACCCTTGCCTTCCCTTGCTTTCCCTTGCCTTCCTTACCTTCCGTTACTCTTTGCTTGCCTTCCGTGCATTGCCTAGCCTTGCGTTGCCGAGCCTTAGCCTTATCTCGCCTGACCGTGCCTTCCTTTGCTTTAAGCTTTCCTTGCATTGTCGTGCATTGCCTAGCCTTGCGTTGTCGTGCATTAGCCTTGCCTAGCCTCACCGTATCTTGCCTTGCGTTACCCTTTGCTTGCCTTGCCGTGCATTGCCTAGCCGTGCGTTGTCGTGCCTGAGCCTTGTTTCCCCTTGCCGTGCAGTTCCTTCCGTTACACTTGCCTTTCTTTGCTTTCCCTTGCCTTCCTTACCTTCCGTTACTCTTTGCTTGCCTTCCGTGCATTGCCTAGCCTTGCGTTGTCGTGCCTTAGCCTTGCCTCGCCTGACCGTGCCTTCCCATGCGTTACCCTTTCCTTGCCTTGCCGTGCATTGCCCAGCCTGCGTTGCCGTGCCTTAGCCTTGTTTCCCCTTGCCGTGCAGTTCCTTCCGTTACCCTTGCCTTTCCTTGCTTTTCCTTGCCTTGCTTACCTTCCGTTACTCTTTGCTTCCCTTCCCTGCATTGCCTAGCCTTGCGTTGTCGTGCCTTAGCCTTATCTCGCCTGACCGTGCCTTCCTTTGCTTTAAGCTTTCCTTGCATTGTCGTGCATTGCCTAGCCTTGCGTTGTCGTGCATTAGCCTTGCCTAGCCTCACCGTGCCTTGCCTTGCGTTACCCTTTCCTTGCCTTGCCGTGCATTGCCTAGCCCTGCGTTGTCGTGCCTTAGCCTTGTTACCCCTTGCCGTGCCGTTCCTTCCGTTACCCTTGCCTTCCCTTGCTTTCCCTTGCCTTCCTTGCGTTCCGTTACTCTTTGCTTGCTTTCCGTGCATTGCCTAGCCTTGCGTTGTCATGCCTTAGCCTTGCATCGCCTGACCGTGCTTTCCCATGCGTTACCCTTTCCTTGCCTTTCCGTGCATTGCCTAGCCGTGCGTTGTCGTGCCTTAGCCTTGTTTCCCCTTGCCGTGCCGTTCCTTCCGTTACACTTGCCTTTCCTTCCTTTCCCTTGCCTTCCTTACCTTCCGTTACGCTTTGCTTGCCTTCCGTGCATTGCCTAGCCTTGCGTTGTCGTGGCTTAGCGTTGCCTCGCCTGACCGTGCTTTCAAATGCGTTACCCTTTCCTTGCCTTGCCGTGCATTGCCTAGCCTTGCGGTGTCGTGCCTTAGACTTGTTTCCCCTTGCCGTGCCGTTCCTTCCGTTACCCTGGCCTTTCTTCCTTTTCCTTGCCTTGCTTACCTTCCGTTAGTCTTTGCTTGCCTTCCCTGAATTTCCTAGCCTTGCCTTGTCGTGCCTTAGCCTTATCTCGCCTGACCTTGCCTTCCTTTGCTTTCAGTTTCCTTGCATTGTCGTGCGTCGCCTAGCCTTGCCTAGCCTCACAGTGCCTTTCCTTGCGTTAACTTTTGCTTGCCTTGCCGTGCATTGCCTAGCCTTGCGTTGTCGTGCCTTAGCCTTGTTTCCCCTTGCCGTGCCGTTCCTTCCGTTACACTTGCCTTGCCTGGCTTTGCGTTGCCTTCCTTTCCTTCCGTTACTCTTTGCTTGCCTTGCCGTGCATTGCCTAGCCCTGCGTTGTCGTGCCTTAGCCTTGTTACCCCTTGCCGTGCCGTTCCTTCCGTTACCCTTGCCTTCCGTTGCTTTCCCTTGCCTTCCTTGCGTTCCGTTACTCTTTGCTTGCTTTCCGTGCATTACCTAGCCTTGCGTTGTCATGCCTTAGACTTGCCTCGCCTGACCGTGCTTTCGCATGCGTTACCCTTTCCTTGCCTTGCCGTGCATTGCCTAGCGTGCGTTGTCGTGCCTTAGCCTTGTTTCCCCTTGCCGTGCCGTTCCTTCCGTTACCATTGCCTTTCCTTGCTTTCCCTTGCCTTCCTTACCTTCCGTTACTCTTTGCTTGCCTTCCGTGCATTGCCTAGCCTTGCGTTGTCGTGCCTTAGCCTTATCTAGCCTGACCGTGCCTTCCTTTGCTTTAAGCTTTCCTTGCATTGTCGTGCATTGCCTAGCCTTGCGTTGTCGTGCATTAACCTTGCCTAGCCTCACCGTGCCTTGCCTTGCGTTACCCTTTCCTTGCCTTGCCGTGCATTTCCTAGCCGTGTGTTGTCGTGCCTTAGCCTTGTTTCCCCTTGCCGTGCCGTTCCTTCCGTTACCCTTGCCTTCCCTTGCTTTCCCTTTACTTCCTTGCATTCCGTTACTCCTTGCTTGCTTTCCGTGCATTGCCTAGCCTTGCGTTGGCTTTCCTTAGCCTTGACTCGCCTGACCGTGCTTTCCCATGCGTTACCCTTTCCTTGCCTTGCCGTGCATTGCCTAGCCGTGCGTTGTCGTGCCTTAGCCTTGTTTCCCCTTGCCGTGCCGTTCCTTCCGTTACACTTGCCTTTCTTTGCTTTCCCTTGCCTTCCTTACCTTCGGTTACTCTTTGCTTGCCTTCCGTGCATTGCCTAGCCTTGCGTTGTCGTGCCTTAGCCTTGCCTCCCCTGACCGTTCTTTCCCATGCGTTACCCTTTCCTTCCCTTGCCGTGCATTGCCTAGCGTGCGTTGTCGTGCCTTAGCCTTGTTTCCCCTTGCCGTGCCGTTCCTTCCGTTACACTTGCCTTTCTTTGCTTTCCCTTGCCTTCCTTACCTTCCGTTACCCTTTGCTTGCCTTGCCGTGCATTGCCTAGCCTTGCGTTGTCGTGCCTTAGCCTTGCCTCGCCTGACCGTGCTTTCCCATGCGTAACCCTTTCCTTGCCTTCCCGTTCATTGCCTAGCGTTCGGTGTCGTGCCTTAGACTTGTTTCCACTTGCCGTGCCGTTCCTTCCGTTACCCTTGCCTTTCCTTGCTTTTCCTTGCCTTCCTTACCTTCCGTTACTCTTTGCTTGCCTTCCCTGAATTGCCTAGCCTTGCGTTGTCGTGCCTTTGCCTTATCTCGCCTGACCTTGCCTTACTTTGCTTTAACCTTTCCTTGCATTGTCGTGCATCGCCTAGCCTTGCGTTTTCATGCATTAGCCTTGCGTAGCCTCACCGTGCCTTTCCTTGCGTTCCCCTTTGCTTGCCTTGCCGTGCATTGCCCAGCCGGGCGTTGTCGTGCCTTAGCCTTGTTTCCCCTTGCCGTGCCGTTCCTTCCGTTACACTTGCCTTTCCTTGCTTTCCCTTGCCTTCCTTACCTTCCGTTACTCTTTGCTTGCCTTCCGTGCATTGCCTAGCCTTGGGTTGTCGTGCCTTAGCCTTGCCTCGCCTGACCGTGCTTTCCCATGCGTTACACTTTCCTTGCCTTGCCGTGCATTGCCTAGCGTGCGTTGTCGTGCCTTAGCCTTGTTTCCCCTTGCCGTGCCGTTCCTTCCGTTACCATTGCGTTTCCTTGCTTTCCCTTGCCTTCCTTACATTCCGTTACCCTTTCCTTGCCTTGCCGTGCATTGCCTAGACTAGCGTTGTCGTGCTTTAGCCTTATCTCGCCTGACCGTGCCTTCCTTTGCTTTAAGATCTCCTTGCATTGTCGTGCATTGCCTAGCCTTGCGTTGTCGTGCATTAACCTTGCCTAGCCTCACCGTGCCTTGCCTTGCGTTACCCTTTCCTTCCCTTGCCGTGCATTTCCTAGCCGTGTGTTGTCGTGCCTTAGCCTTGTTACCCCTTGCCGTGCCGTTCCTTCCGTTACCCATGCCTTCCCTTGCTTTCCCTTTCCTTCCTTGCATTCCGTTACTCCTTGCTTGCTTTCCGTGCATTGCCTAGCCTTGCGTTGGCTTTCCTTAGCCTTGCCTCGCCTGACCGTGCTTTCCCATGCGTTACCCTTTCCTTGCCTTGTCGTGCATTGCCTAGCGTGCGTTGTCGTGCCTTAGCCTTGTTTCCCCTTGCCGTGCCGTTCCTTCCGTTACACTTGCCTTTCTTTGCTTTCCCTTGCCTTCCTTACCTTCCGTTACTCTTTGCTTGCCTTCCGTGCATTGCCTAGCCTTGCGTTGTCGTGCCTTAGCCTTATCTCGCTTGACCGTGCCTTCCTTTGCTTTAAGCTTTCCTTGCATTGTCGTGCATTGCCTAGCCTTGCGTTGTCGTGCATTAGCCTTGCCTAGCCTCACCGTGCCTTGCCTTGCGTTACCCTTTGCTTGCCTTGCCGTGCATTGCCTAGCCGTGCGTTGTCGTGCCTGAGCCTTGTTTCCCCTTGCCGTGCAGTTCCTTCCGTTACACTTGCCTTTCTTTGCTTTCCCTTGCCTTCCTTACCTTCCGTTACTCTTTGCTTGCCTTCCGTGCATTGCCTAGCCTTGCGTTGTCGTGCCTTATCCTTGCCTCACCTGACCGTGCTTTCCCATGCGTTACCCTTTCCTTGCCTTGCCGTGCATTGCCTAGCCTGCGTTGCCGTGCCTTAGCCTTGTTTCCCCTTGCCGTGCAGTTCCTTCCGTTACCCTTGCCTTTCCTTGCTTTTCCTTGCCTTGCTTACCTTCCGTTACTCTTTGCTTCCCTTCCCTGCATTGCCTAGCCTTGCGTTGTCGTGCCTTAGCCTTATCTCGCCTGACCGTGCCTTCCTTTTTTTAAGCTTTCCTTGCATTGTCGTGCATTGCCTAGCCTTGCATTGTCGTGCATTATCCTTGCCTATCCTGACCGTGCCTTCCCTTGCGTTACCCTTTCCTTGCCTTGCCGTGCATTGCCTAGCCCTGCGTTGCCGTGCCTTAGCCTTGTTACCCCTTGCCGTGCCGTTCCTTCCGTTACCCTTGCCTTCCCTTGCTTTCCCTTGCCTTCCTTGCGTTCCGTTACTCTTTGCTTGCTTTCCGTGCATTGCCTAGCCTTGCGTTGTCATGCCTTAGCCTTGCATCGCCTGACCGTGCTTTCCCATGCGTTACCCTTTCCTTGCCTTTCCGTGCATTGCCTAGCCGTGCGTTGTCGTGCCTTAGCCTTGTTTCCCCTTGCCGTGCCGTTCCTTCCGTTACACTTGCCTTTCCTTCCTTTCCCTTGCCTTCCTTACCTTCCGTTACTCTTTGCTTGCCTTCCGTGCATTGCCTAGCCTTGCGTTGTCGTGGCTTAGCGTTGCCTCGCCTGACCGTGCTTTCAAATGCGTTACCCTTTCCTTGCCTTGCCGTTCATTGCCTAGCGTTCGGTGTCGTGCCTTAGACTTGTTTCCCCTTGCCGTGCCGTTCCTTCCGTTACCCTGGCCTTTCTTCCTTTTCCTTGCCTTGCTTATCTTCCGTTAGTCTTTGCTTGCCTTCCCTGAATTTCCTAGCCTTGCCTTGTCGTGCCTTAGCCTTATCTCGCCTGACCTTGCCTTCCTTTGCTTTCAGTTTCCTTGCATTGTCGTGCGTCGCCTAGCCTTGCCTAGCCTCACAGTGCCTTTCCTTGCGTTAACTTTTGCTTGCCTTCCGTGCATTGCCTAGCCTTGCGTTGTCGTGCCTTAGCGTTGTTTCCCCTTGCCTTGCCGTTCCTTCCGTTACACTTGCCTTGCCTGGCTTTGCGTTGCCTTCCTTTCCTTCCGTTACTCTTTGCTTGCCTTGCCGTGCATTGCCTAGCCCTGCGTTGTCGTGCCTTAGCCTTGTTACCCCTTGCCGTGCCGTTCCTTCCGTTACCCTTGCCTTCCGTTGCTTTCCCTTGCCTTCCTTGCGTTCCGTTACTCTTTGCTTGCTTTCCGTGCATTACCTAGCCTTGCGTTGTCATGCCTTAGACTTGCCTCGCCTGACCGTGCTTTCGCATGCGTTACCCTTTCCTTGCCTTGCCGTGCATTGCCTAGCGTGCGTTGTCGTGCCTTAGCCTTGTTTCCCCTGCCGTGCCGTTCCTTCCGTTACCATTGCCTTTCCTTGCTTTCCCTTGCCTTCCTTACCTTCCGTTACTCTTTGCTTGCCTTCCGTGCATTGCCTAGCCTTGCGTTGTCGTGCCTTAGCCTTATCTCGCCTGACCGTGCCTTCCTTTTCTTTCAGCTTTCCTTGCATTGTCGTGCATTGCCTAGCCTTGCGTTGTCGTGCATTAACCTTGCCTAGCCTCACCGTGCCTTGCCTTGCGTTACCCTTTCCTTGCCTTGCCGTGCATTTCCTAGCCGTGTGTTGTCGTGCCTTAGCCTTGTTACCCCTTGCCGTGCCGTTCCTTCCGTTACCCTTGCCTTCCCTTGCTTTCCCTTTACTTCCTTGCATTCCGTTACTCCCTGCTTGCTTACCGTGCATTGCCTAGCCTTGCGTTGGCTTTCCTTAGCCTTGCCTCGCCTGACCGTGCGTTCCCATGCTTTACCCTTTCCTTGCCTTGCCGTGCATTGCCTAGCGTGCGTTGTCGTGCCTTAGCCTTGTTTCCACTTGCCGTGCCGTTCCTTCCGTTACACTTGCCTTTCTTTGCTTTCCCTTGCCTTCCTTACCTTCGGTTACTCTTTGCTTGCCTTCCGTGCATTGCCAAGCCTTGCGTTGTCGTGCCTTAGCCTTGCCTCCCCTGACCGTTGTTTCCCATGCGTTACCCTTTCCTTCCCTTGCCGTGCATTGCCTAGCGTGCGTTGTCGTGCCTTAGACTTGTTTCCCCTTGCCGTGCCGTTCCTTCAGTTAACATTGCCTTTCCTTGCTTTCCTTTGCCTTCCTTACCTTCCGTTACTCTTTGCTTGCCTTCCGTGCATTGCCTAGCCTTGCGTTGTCGTGCCTTAGCCTTGCCTCGCCTGACCGTGCTTTCCCATGCGTTACCCTTTCCTTGCCTTGCCGTTCATTGCCTAGCGTTCGGTGTCGTGCCTTAGACTTGTTTCCACTTGCCGTGCCGTTCCTTCCGTTACCCTTGCCTTTCCTTGCTTTTCCTTGCCTTGCTTACCTTCCGTTACTCTTTGCTTGCCTTCCCTGAATTGCCTAGCCTTGCGTTGTCGTGCCTTAGCCTTATCTCGCCTGACCTTGCCTTCCTTTGCTTTAACCTTTCCTTGCATTGTCGTGCATCGCCTAGCCTTGCGTTTTCGTGCATTAGCCTTGCGTAGCCTCACCGTGCCTTTCCTTGCGTTCCCCTTTGCTTGCCTTGCCGTGCATTGCCTAGCCGGGCGTTGTCGTTCCTTAGACTTGTTTCCCCTTGCCGTGCCGTTCCTTCCGTTACACTTGCCTTTCTTTGCTTTCCATTTCCTTCCTTACCTTCCGTTTCTCTTTGCTTGCCTTCCGTGCATTGCCTAGCCTTGGGTTGTCGTGCCTTAGCCTTGCCTCGCCTGACCGTGCTTTCCCATGCGTTACCCTTTCCTTGCCTTGCCGTGCATTGCCTAGCGTGCGTTGTCGTGCCTTAGCCTTGTCTTCCTTGCTTTCCCTTGCCTTCCTTACCTTCCGTTACTCTTTGCTTGCCTTCCCTGAATTGCCTAGCCTTGCGTTGTCGTGCCTTAGCCTTATCTCGCCTGACCGTGCCTTCCTTTGCTTTAAGCTTTCCTTGCATTGTCGTGCATTGCCTAGCCTTGCGTTGTCGTGCATTAACCTTGCCTAGCCTCACCGTGCCTTGCCTTGCGTTACCCTTTCCTTCCCTTGCCGTGCATTACCTAGCCGTGTGTTGTCGTGCCTTAGCCTTGTTACCCCTTGCCGTGCCGTTCCTTCCGTTACCCATGCCTTCCCTTGATTTCCCTTTCCTTCCTTGCATTCCGTTACTCCTTGCTTGCTTTCCGTGCATTGCCTAGCCTTGCGTTGGCTTTCCTTAGCCTTGCCTCGCCTGACCGTGCTTTCCCATGCGTTACCCTTTCCTTGCCTTGTCGTGCATTGCCTAGCGTGCGTTGTCGAGCCTTAGCCTTGTTTACCCTTGCCGTGCCGTTCCTTCCGTTACACTTGCCTTTCTTTGGTTTCCCTTGCCTTCCTTACCTTCCGTTACTCTTTGCTTGCCTTCCCTGCGTTGCCTAGCCTTGCGTTGTCGTGCCTTAGCCTTATCTCGCTTGACCGTGCCTTCCTTTGCTTTAAGCTTTCCTTGCATTGTCGTGCATTGCCTAGCCTTGCGTTGTCGTGCATTAGCCTTGCCTAGCCTCACCGTGCCTTGCCTTGCGTTACCCTTTCCTTGCCTTGCCGTGCATTGCCTAGCCGTGCGTTGTCGTGCCTTAGCCTTGATTCCCCTTGCCGTGGCGTGCCTTTTGTTACACTTGCCTTGCCTGGCTTTGCCTTGCCTTCCTTTCCTTCCGTTACTCTTTCCTTGCCTTGCCGTGCATTGCCTTTCCTTGCATTGTCGTGCCTTATCCTTGCCTCACCTGACCGTGCCTTCCCCTGCGTTACCATTTCCTTGCCTTGCCGTGCATTGCCTAGCCCTGCGTTGTCGTGCCTTAGCCTTCTTACCCCTTGCCGTGCCGTTCCTTCCGTTACCCTTGCCTTCCCTTGCTTTCCCTTGCCTTCCTTCCGTTCCGTTACTCTTTGCTTGCTTTCCGTGCATTGCCTAGCCTTGCGTTGTCATGCCTTAGCCTTGCCTCGCCTGACCGTGCTTTCCCATGCGTTACCCTTTCCTTGCCTTGCCGTGCATTGCCTAGCGTGCGTTGTCGTGCCTTAGCCTTGTTTCCCCTTGCCGTGGCGTTCCTTCCGTTACACTTGCCTTTCCTTGCTTTCCCTTGCCTTCCTTACCTTCCGTTACACTTTGCTTGCCTTCCGTGCATTGCCTAGCCTTGCGTCGTCGTGCCTTAGCCTTGCCTCGCCTGACCGTGCTTTCCCATGCGTTACCCTTTCCTTGCCTTGCCGTTCATTGCCTAGCGTTCGGTGTCGTGCCTTAGACTTGTTCCCCCTTGCCGTGCCGTTCCTTCCGTTACCCTTGCCTTTCCTTGCTTTTCCTTGCCTTCCTTACCTTCCGTTACTCTTTGCTTGCCTTCCCTGAATTGCCTAGCCTTGCGTTGTCGTGCCTTTGCCTTATCTCGACTGACCTTGCCTTCCTTTGCTTTAAGCTTTCCTTGCATTGTCGTGCATCGCCTAGCCTTGCGTTTTCATGCATTAGCCTTGCCTAGCCTCACCGTGCCTTTCCTTGCGTTACCCTTTGCTTGCCTTGCCGTGCATTGCCTATCCGGGCGTTGTCGTGCCTTAGCCTTGTTTCCCCTTGCCGTGCCGTTCCTTCCGTTACACTTGCCTTTCTTTGCTTTCCATTTCCTTCCTTACCTTCCGTTTCTCTTTGCTTGCCTTCCGTGCATTGCCTAGCCTTGGGTTGTCGTGCCTTAGCCTTGCCTCGCCTGACCGTGCTTTCCCATGCGTTACCCTTTCCTTGCCTTGCCGTGCATTGCCTAGCGTGCGTTGTCGTGCCTTAGCCTTGTTTCCCCTTGCCGTGCCGTTCCTTCCGTTACCATTGCGGTTCCTTGCTTTCCCTTGCCTTCCTTACATTCCGTTACTCTTTCCTTGCCTTCCGTGCATTGCCTAGCCTAGCGTTGTCGTGCTTTAGCCTTATCTCGCCTGACCGTGCCTTCCTTTGCTTTAAGCTCTCCTTGCATTGTCGTGCATTGCCTAGCCTTGCGTTGTCGTGCATTAACCTTGCCTAGCCTCACCGTGCCTTTCCTTGCGTTACCCTTTCCTTCCCTTGCCGTGCATTTCCTAGCCGTGTGTTGTCGTGCCTTAGCCTTGTTACCCCTTGCCGTGCCGTTCCTTCCGTTACCCATGCCTTCCCTTGATTTCCCTTTCCTTCCTTGCATTCCGTTACTCCTTGCTTGCTTTCCGTGCATTGCCTAGCCTTGCGTTGGCTTTCCTTAGCCTTGCCTCTCCTGACCGTGCTTTCCCATGCGTTACCCTTTCCTTGCCTTGCCGTGCATTGCTTAGCGTGCGTTGTCGTGCCTTAGCCTTGTTTCCCCTTGCCGTGCCGTTACTTCCGTTACACTTGCCTTTCTTTGCTTTCCCTTGCCTTCCTTACCTTCCGTTACGCTTTGCTTGCCTTCCCTGCGTTGCCTAGCCTTGCGTTGTCGTGCCTTAGACTTATCTCGCCTGACCGTGCCTTCCTTTGCTTTAAGCTTTCCTTGCATTGTCGTGCATTGCCTAGCCTTGCGTTGTCGTGCATTAGCCTTGCCTATCCTCACCGTGCCTTGCCTTGCGTTACCCTTTCCTTGCCTTGCCGTGCATTGCCTAGCCGTGCGTTGTTGTGCCTTAGCCTTGATTCCCCTTGCCGTGGCGTGCCTTTTGTTACACTTGCCTTGCCTGGCTTTGCCTTGCCTTCCTTTCCTTCCGTTACTCTTTCCTTGCCTTGCCGTGCATTGCCTAGCCTTGCATTGTCGTGCCTTATCCTTGCCTCACCTGACCGTGCCTTCCCCTGCGTTACCATTTCCTTGCCTTGCCGTGCATTGCCTAGCCCTGCGTTGTCGTGCCTTAGCCTTCTTACCCCTTGCCGTGCCGTTCCTTCCGTTACCCTTGCCTTCCCTTGCTTTCCCTTGCCTTCCTTCCGTTCCGTTACTCTTTGCTTATTTTTCGTGCATTGCCTAGCCTTGCGTTGTCATGCCTTAGCCTTGCCTCGCCTGACCGTGCTTTCCCATGCGTTACCCTTTCCTTGCCTTGCCGTGCATTGCCTAGCGTGCGTTGTCGTGCCTTAGCCTTGTTTCCCCTTGCCGTGGCGTTCCTTCCGTTACACTTGCCTTTCCTTGCTTTCCCTTGCCTTCCTTACCTTCCGTTACTCTTTGCTTGCCTTCCGTGCATTGCCTAGCCTTGCGTTGTCGTGCCTTAGAATTATCTCGCCTGACCTTGCCTTCCTTTGCTTTAAGCTTTCCTTGCATTGTCGTGCATCGCCTAGCCTTGGGTTTTCGTGCATTAGCCTTGCCTAGCCTCACCGTGCCTTTCCTTGCGTTACCCTTTGCTTGCCTTACCGTGCATTGCCTAGCCGTGCGTTGTCGTGCCTTAGCCTTGTTTCCCCTTGCCGTGCCGTTCCTTCCGTTACACTTGCCTTTCTTTGCTTTCCCTTTCCTTCCTTACCTTCCGTTTCTCTTTGCTTGCCTTCCGTGCATTGCCTAGCCTTGGGTTGTCGTGCCTTAGCCTTGCCTCGCCTGACCGTGCTTTCCCATGCGTTACCCTTTCCTTGCCTTGCCGTGCATTGCCTAGTGTGCGTTGTCGTGCCTTAGCCTTGTTTCCCCTTGCCGTGCCGTTCCTTCCGTTACCATTGCCTTTCCTTGCTTTCCCTTGCCTTCCTTACCTTCCGTTACTCTTTGCTTGCCTTCCGTGCATTGCCTAGCCTTGCGTTGTCGTGCCTTAGCCTTATCTCGCCTGACCGTGCCTTCCTTTGCTTTAAGCTTTCCTTGCATTGTCGTGCATTGCCTAGCCTTGCGTTGTCGTGCATTAACCTTGCCTAGCCTCACCGTGCCTTGCCTTGCGTTACCCTTTCCTTGCCTTGCCGTGCATTGCCTAGCGTGCGTTGTCGTGCCTTAGCCTTGTTTCCCCTTGCCGTGCCGTTCCTTCCGTTACACTTGCCTTTCTTTGCTTTCCCTTGCCTTCCTTACCTTCCGTTAGTCTTTGCTTGCCTTCCCTGAATTTCCTAGCCTTGCCTTGTCGTGCCTTAGCCTTATCTCGCCTGACCTTGCCTTCCTTTGCTTTCAGTTTCCTTGCATTGTCGTGCGTCGCCTAGCCTTGCGTTTTCGTGCATTAGCCTTGCCTAGCCTCACAGTGCCTTTCCTTGCGTTAACTTTTGCTTGCCTTGCCGTGCATTGCCTAGCCGTGCGTTGTCGTGCCTTAGCCTTGTTTCCCCTTGCCGTGCCGTTCCTTCCGTTACACTTGCCTTGCCTGGCTTTGCCTTGCCTTCCGTTCCTTCCGTTACTCTTTCCTTGCCTTGCCGTGCATTGCCTAGCCCTGCGTTGTCGTGCCTTAGCCATGTTACCCCTTGCCGTGCCGTTCCTTCCGTTACCCTTGCCTTCCCTTGCTTTCCCTTGCCTTCCTTACCTTCCGTTACTCTTTGCTTGCCTTCCGTGCATTGCCTAGCCTTGCGTTGTCGTGCCTAAGCCTTGCCTCGCCTGAACGTGCTTTCCCATGGGTTACCCTTTCCTTGCCTTGCCGTGCATTGCCAGCCTGCGTTGCCGTGCCTTAGCCTTGTTTCCCCTTGCCGTGCAGTTCCTTCCGTTACCCTTGCCTTTCCTTGCTTTTCCTTACCTTGCTTGCCTTCCGTTACTCTTTGGTTCCCTTCCCTGCATTGCCTAGCCTTGCGTTGTCGTGCCTTAGACTTATCTCGCCTGACCGTGCCTTCCTTTGCTTTAAGCTTTCCTTGCATTGTCGTGCATTGCTTAGCCTTGCGTTGTCGTGCATTAGCCTTGCCTAGCCTCACCGTGCCTTGCCTTGCGTTACCCTTTCCTTGCCTTGCCGTGCATTGCCTAGCCTTGCGTTGTCGTACCTTAGCCTTGTTTGCCCTTGCCGTGGCGTGCCTTTTGTTACACTTGCCTTTCCTGGCTTTGACTTGCCTTCCTTTCCTTCCGTTACTCTTTCCTTGCCTTGCCGTGCATTGCCTAGCCCTGCGTTGTCGTGCCTTAGCCTTGTTACCCCTTGCCGTGCCGTTCCTTCCGTTACCCTTGCCTTCCCTTGCTTTTCCTTGCCTTCCTTGCGTTCCGTTACTCTTTGCTTGCTTGCCGTGCATTGCCTAGCCTTGCGTTGTCGTGCCTTAGCCTTGCTTCGCCTGACCGTGCTTTCCCTTGCGTTACCCTTTCCTTGCCTTGCCGTGCATTGCCTAGCGTGCGTTGTCGTGCCTTAGCCTTGTTTCCCCTTGCCGTGCCGTTCCTTCCGTTACGCTTGCCTTTCCTTGCTTTCCCTTGCCTTCCTTACCTTCCGTTACTCTTTGCTTGCCTTCCGTGCATTGCCTAGCCTTGCGTTGTCGTGCCTTAGCCTTATCTCGCCTGACCGTGCCTTCCTTTTCTTTCAGCTTTCCTTGCATTGTCGTGCATTGCCTAGCCTTGCGTTGTCGTGCATTAGCCTTGCCTAGCCTCACCGTGCCTTGCCTTGCGTTACCCTTTCCTTGCCTTGCCGTGCATTGCCTAGCCGTGCGTTGTCGTGCCTTAGCCTTGATTCCCCTTGCCGCGGCGTGCCTTTTGTTACACTTGCCTTGCCTGGCTTTGCCTTGCCTTCCTTTCCTTCCGTTACTCTTTCCTTGCCTTGCCGTGCATTGCCTAGCCTTGCATTGTCGTGCCTTATCCTTGCCTCACCTGACCGTGCCTTCCCCTGCGTTACCCTTTCCTTGCCTTGCCGTGCATTGCCTAGCCCTGCGTTGTCGTGCCTTAGCTTTCTTACCCCTTGCCGTGCCGTTCCTTCCGTTACCCTTGCCTTCCCTTGCTTTCCCTTGCCTTCCTTACCTTCCGTTACTCTTTGCTTGCCTTCCGTGCATTGCCTAGCCTTGCGTTGTCGTGCCTTAGCCTTGCCTCGCCTGACCGTGCTTTCCCATGCGTTACCCTTTCCTTGCCTTGCCGTTCAGTGCCTAGCGTTCGGTGTCGTGCCTGAGACTTGTTCCCCCTTGCCGTGCCGTTCCTTCCGTTACCCTTGCCTTTCCTTGCTTTTCCTTGCCTTCCTTACCTTCCGTTACTCTTTGCTTGCCTTCCCTGAATTGCCTAGCCTTGCGTTGTCGTGCCTTTGCCTTATCTCGCCTGACCTTGCCTTCCTTTGCTTTAAGCTTTCCTTGCATTGTCGTGCATTGCCTAGCCTTGCGTTTTCGTGCATTAGCCTTGCCTAGCCTCACCGTGCCTTGCCTTGCGTTACCCTTTGCTTGCCTTGCCGTGCATTGCCTAGCCGTGCGTTGTCGTACCTTAGCCTTGTTTCCCCTTGCCGTGCCGTTCCTTCCGTTACACTTGCCTTTCTTTGCTTTCCCTTGCCTTCCTTACCTTCCGTTACTCTTTGCTTGCCTTCCGAGCATTGCCTAGCCTTGCGTTGTCGTGCCTTAGCCTTGCCTCGCCTGAACGTGCTTTCCCATGCGTTACCCTTTCCTTGCCTTGCCGTGCATTGCCCAGCCTGCGTTGCCGTGCCTTAGCCTTGTTTCCCCTTGCCGTGCAGTTCCTTCCGTTACCCTTGCCTTTCCTTGCTTTTCCTTGCCTTGCTTACCTTCCGTTACTCTTTGCTTCCCTTCCCTGCATTGCCTAGCCTTGCGTTGTCGTGCCTTAGCCTTATCTCGCCTGACCGTGCCTTCCTTTTCTTTAAGCTTTCCTTGCATTGTCGTGCATTGCCTAGCCTTGCGTTGTCGTGCATTAGCCTTGCCTAGCCTCACCGTGCCTTGCCTTGCGTTACCCTTTCCTTGCCTTGCCGTGCATTCCCTAGCCGTGCGTTGTCGTGACTTAGCCTTGTTTCCCCTTGCCGTGGCGTGCCTTTTGTTACACTTGCCTTTCCTGGCTTTGACTTGCCTTCCTTTCCTTCCGTTACTCTTTCCTTACCTTGCCGTGCATTGCCTAGCCTTGCATTGTCGTGCCTTATCCTTGCCTCACCTGACCGTGCCTTCCCCTGCGTTACCCTTTCCTTGCCTTGCCGTGCATTGCCTAGCCCTGCGTTGCCGTGCCTTAGCCTTGTTACCCCTTGCCGTGCCGTTCCTTCCGTTACCCTTGCCTTCCCTTGCTTTCCCTTGCCTTCCTTGCGTTCCGTTACTCTTTGCTTGCTTTCCGTGCATTGCCTAGCCTTGCGTTGTCATGCCTTAGCCTTGCCTCGCCTGACCGTGCTTTCCCATGCGTTACCCTTTCCTTGCCTTGCCGTGCATTGCCTAGCCGTGCGTTGTCGTGCCTTAGCCTTGTTTCCCCTTGCCGTGCTGTTCCTTCCGTTACACTTGCCTTTCCTTCCTTTCTCTTGCCTTCCTTACCTTCCGTTACTCTTTGCTTGCCTTCCGTGCATTGCCTAGCCTTGCGTTGTCGTGCCTTAGCCTTGCCTCGCCTGACCGTGCTTTCCCATGCGTTACCCTTTCCTTCCCTTGCCGTGCATTTCCTAGCCGTGTGTTGTCGTGCCTTAGCCTTGTTTCCCCTTGCCGTGCCGTTCCTTCCGTTACCCTTGCCTTTCCTTGCTTTTCCTTGCCTTGCTTACCTTCCGTTACTCTTTGCTTGCCTTCCGTGCATTGCCTAGCCTTGCGTTGTCGTGCCTTAGCCTTATCTCGCCTGACCTTGCCTTCCTTTGCTTTAAGCTTTCCTTGCATTGTCGTGCATTGCCTAGCCTTGCGTTGTCGTGCATTAGCCTTGCCTAGCCTCACCGTGCCTTGCCTTGCGTTACCCTTTCCTTGCCTTGCCGTGCATTCCCTAGCCGTGCGTTGTCGTGCCTTAGCCTTGTTTCCCCTTGCCGTGCTGTTCCTTCCGTTACACTTGCCTTTCCTTCCTTTCCCTTGCCTTCCTTACCTTCCGTTACTCTTTGCTTGCCTTCCGTGCATTGCCTAGCCTTGCGTTGTCGTGGCTTAGCGTTGCCTCGCCTGACCGTGCTTTCAAATGCGTTACCCTTTCCTTCCCTTGCCGTTCATTGCCTAGCGTTCGGTGTCGTGCCTTAGACTTGTTTCCCCTTGCCGTGCCGTTCCTTCCGTTACACTTGCCTTTCCTTCCTTTTCCTTGCCTTGCTTACCTTCCGTTAGTCTTTGCTTGCCTTCCCTGAATTTCCTAGCCTTGCCTTGTCGTGCCTTAGCCTTATCTCGCCTGACCTTGCCTTCCTTTGCTTTCAGTTTCCTTGCATTGTCGTGCGTCGCCTAGCCTTGCGTTTTCGTGCATTAGCCTTGCCTAGCCTCACAGTGCCTTTCCTTGCGTTAACTTTTGCTTGCCTTGCCGTGCATTGCCTAGCCGTGCGTTGTCGTGCCTTAGCCTTGTTTCCCCTTGCCGTGCCGTTCCTTCCGTTACACTTGCCTTGCCTGGCTTTGCCTTGCCTTCCTTTCCTTCCGTTACTCTTTCCTTGCCTTGCCGTGCATTGCCTAGCCCTGCGTTGTCGTGCCTTAGCTTTCTTACCCCTTGCCGTGCCGTTCCTTCCGTTACCCTTGCCTTCCCTTGCTTTCCCTTGCCTTCCTTACCTTCCGTTACTCTTTGCTTGCCTTCCGTGCATTGCCTAGCCTTGCGTTGTCGTGCCTTAGCCTTGCCTCGCCTGACCGTGCTTTCCCATGCGTTACCCTTTCCTTGCCTTGCCGTTCAGTGCCTAGCGTTCGGTGTCGTGCCTGAGACTTGTTCCCCCTTGCCGTGCCGTTCCTTCCGTTACCCTTGCCTTTCCTTGCTTTTCCTTGCCTTGCTTACCTTCCGTTACTCTTTGCTTGCCTTCCCTGAATTGCCTAGCCTTGCGTTGTCGTGCCTTAGCCTTATCTCGCCTGACTTTGCCTTCCTTTGCTTTAAGCTTTCCTTGCATTGTCGTGCATTGCCTAGCCTTGCGTTTTCGTGCATTAGCCTTGCCTAGCCTCACCGTGCCTTGCCTTGCGTTACCCTTTGCTTGCCTTGCCGTGCATTGCCTAGCCGTGCGTTGTCGTGCCTTAGCCTTGTTTCCCCTTGCCGTGCCGTTCCTTCCGTTACACTTGCCTTTCTTTGCTTTCCCTTGCCTTCCTTACCTTCCGTTACTCTTTGCTTGCCTTCCGTGCATTGCCTAGCCTTGCGTTGTCGTGCCTTAGCCTTGCCTCGCCTGAACGTGCTTTCCCATGCGTTACCCTTTCCTTGCCTTGCCGTGCATTGCCCAGCCTGCGTTGCCGTGCCTTAGCCTTGTTTCCCCTTGCCGTGCAGTTCCTTCCGTTACCCTTGCCTTTCCTTGCTTTTCCTTGCCTTGCTTACCTTCCGTTACTCTTTGCTTCCCTTCCCTGCATTGCCTAGCCTTGCGTTGTCGTGCCTTAGCCTTATCTCGCCTGACCGTGCCTTCCTTTTCTTTAAGCTTTCCTTGCATTGTCGTGCATTGCCTAGCCTTGCGTTGTCGTGCATTAGCCTTGCCTAGCCTCACCGTGCCTTGCCTTGCGTTACCCTTTCCTTGCCTTGCCGTGAATTCCCTAGCCGTGCGTTGTCGTGCCTTAGCCTTGTTTCCCATTGCCGTGGCGTGCCTTTTGTTACAGTTGCCTTTCCTGGCTTTGATTTGCCTTCCTTTCCTTCCGTTACTCTTTCCTTACCTTGCCGTGCATTGCCTAGCCTTCCATTGTCGTGCCTTATCCTTGCCTCACCTGACCGTGCCTTCCCCTGCGTTACCCTTTCCTTGCCTTGCCATGCATTACCTAGCCCTGCGTTGCCGTGCCTTAGCCTTGTTACCCCTTGCCGTGCCGTTCCTTCCGTTACCCTTGCCTTCCCTTGCTTTCCCTTGCCTTCCTTGCGTTCCGTTACTCTTTGCTTGCTTTCCGTGCATTGCCTAGCCTTGCGTTGTCATGCCTTAGCCTTGCCTCGCCTGACCGTGCTTTCCCATGCGTTACCCTTTCCTTGCCTTGCCGTGCATTGCCTAGCCGTGCGTTGTCGTGCCTTAGCCTTGTTTCCCCTTGCCGTGCTGTTCCTTCCGTTACACTTGCCTTTCCTTCCTTTCCCTTGCCTTCCTTACCTTCCGTTTCTCTTTGCTTGCCTTCCGTGCATTGCCTAGCCTTGCGTTGTCGTGGCTTAGCGTTGCCTCGCCTGACCGTGCTTTCCCATGCGTTACCCTTTCCTTCCCTTGCCGTGTATTTCCTAGCCGTGTGTTGTCGTGCCTTAGCCTTGTTTCCCCTTGCCGTGCCGTTCCTTCCGTTACACTTGCCTTTCTTTGCTTTCCCTTGCCTTCCTTACCTTCCGTTACTCTTTGCTTGCCTTCCGTGCATTGCCTAGCCTTGCGTTGTCGTGCCTTAGCCTTATCTCGCCTTGCCTTCCTTTGCTTTAAGCTTTCCTTGCATTGTCGTGCATTGCCTAGCCTTGCGTTGTCGTGCATTAGCCTTGCCTAGCCTCACCGTGCCTTGCCTTGCGTTACCCTTTCCTTGCCTTGCCGTGCATTCCCTAGCCGTGCGTTGTCGTGCCTTAGCCTTGTTTCCCCTTGCCGTGCTGTTCCTTCCGTTACACTTGCCTTTCCTTCCTTTCCCTTGCCTTACTTACCTTCCGTTTCTCTTTGCTTGCCTTCCGTGCATTGCCTAGCCTTGCGTTGTCGTGGCTTAGCGTTGCCTCGCCTGACCGTGCTTTCAAATGCGTTACCCTTTCCTTGCCTTGCCGTTCATTGCCTAGCGTTCGGTGTCGTGCCTTAGACTTGTTTCCCCTTGCCGTGCCGTTCCTTCCGTTACCCTGGCCTTTCCTTCCTTTTCCTTGCCTTGCTTACCTTCCGTTAGTCTTTGCTTGCCTTCCCTGAATTTCCTAGCCTTGCCTTGTCGTGCCTTAGCCTTATCTCGCCTGACCTTGCCTTCCTTTGCTTTCAGTTTCCTTGCATTGTCGTGCGTCGCCTAGCCTTGCGTTTTCGTGCATTAGCCTTGCCTAGCCTCACAGTGCCTTTCCTTGCGTTAACTTTTGCTTGCCTTGCCGTGCATTGCCTAGCCGTGCGTTGTCGTGCCTTAGCCTTGTTTCCCCTTGCCGTGCCGTTCCTTCCGTTACACTTGCCTTGCCTGGCTTTGCCTTGCCTTCCGTTCCTTCCGTTACTCTTTCCTTGCCTTCCCGTGCATTGCCTACCCTGCGTTGTCGTGCCTTAGCCATGTTACCCCTTGCCGTGCCGTTCCTTCCGTTACCCTTGCCTTCCCTTGCTTTCCCTTGCCTTCCTTGCGTTCCGTTACTCTTTGCTTGCTTTCCGTGCATTGCCTAGCCTTGCGTTGTCATGCCTTAGGCTTGCCTCGCCTGACCGTGTTTTCCCATGCGTTAGCCTTTCCTTGCCTTGCCGTGCATTGCCTAGCGTGCGTTGTCGTGCCTTAGCCTTGTTTCCCCTTGCCGTGCAGTTCCTTCCGTTACACTTGCCTTCTTTGTTTTCCCTTGCCTTCCTTACCTTCCGTTACTCTTTGCTTGCCTTCCGTGCATTGCCTAGCCTTGCGTTGTCGTGCCTTAGCCTTGCCTCGCCTGAACGTGCTTTCCCATGGGTTACCCTTTCCTTGCCTTGCCGTGCATTGCCAGCCTGCGTCGCCGTGCCTTAGCCTTGTTTCCCCTTGCCGTGTAGTTCCTTCCATTACCCTTGCCTTTCCTTGCTTTTCCTTACCTTGCTTGCCTTCCGTTACTCTTTGCTTCCCTTCCCTGCATTGCCTAGCCTTGCGTTGTCGTGCCTTAGACTTATCTCGCCTGACCGTGCCTTCCTTTGCTTTAAGCTTTCCTTGCATTGTCGTGCATTGCTTAGCCTTGCGTTGTCGTGCATTAGCCTTGCCTAGCCTCACCGTGCCTTGCCTTGCGTTACCCTTTCCTTGCCTTGCCGTGCATTGCCTAGCCGTGCGTTGTCGTGCCTTAGCCTTGTTTCCCCTTGCCGTGGCGTGCCTTTTGTTACACTTGACTTTCCTGGCTTTGAATTGCCTTCCTTTCCTTCCGTTACTCTTTCCTTGCCTTGCCGTGCATTGCCTAGCCTTGCATTGTCGTGCCTTATCCTTGCCTCACCTGACCGTGCCTTCCCCTGCGTTACCCTTTCCTTGCCTTGCCGTGCATTGCCTAGCCCTGCGTTGCCGTGCCTTAGCCTTGTTACCCCTTGCCGTGCATTTCCTTCCGTTACCCTTGCCTTCCCTTGCTTTCCCTTGCCTTCCTTGCGTTCCGTTACTCTTTGCTTGCTTTCCGTGCATTGCCTAGCCTTGCGTTGTCATGCCTTAGCCTTGCATCGCCTGACCGTGCTTTCCCATGCGTTACCCTTTCCTTGCCTTGCAGTGCATTGCCTAGCCATGCGTTGTCGTGCCTTAGCCTTGTTTCCCCTTGCCGTGCCGTTCCTTCCGTTACACTTGCCTTTCCTTCCTTTCCCTTGCCTTCCTTACCTTCCGTTACTCTTTGCTTGCCTTCCGTGCTTTGCCTAGCCTTGCGTTGTCGTGCCTTAGCGTTGCCTCGCCTGACCGTGCTTTCAAAAGCGTTACCCTTTCCTTGCCTTGCCGTTCATTGCCTAGCGTTCGGTGTCGTGCCTTAGACTTGTTTCCCCTTGCCGTGCCGTTCCTTCCGTTACCCTGGCCTTTCCTTCCTTTTCCTTGCCTTGCTTACCTTCCGTTACTCTTTGCTTGCCTTCCCTGAATTTCCTAGCCTTGCGTTGTCGTGCCTTAGAATTATCTCGCCTGGCCTTGCCTTCCTTTGCTTTAAGCTTTCCTTGCATTGTCGTGCATCGCCTAGCCTTGCGTTTTCGTGCATTAGCCTTGCCTAGCCTCACCGTGCCTTTCCTTGCGTTACCCTTTCCTTGCCTTGCGGTTCATTGCCTAGCGTTCGGTGTCGTGCCTTAGCCTTGTTTCCCCATGCCGTGCCGTTCCTTCCGTTACACTTGCCTTTCTGTGCTTTCCCTTGCCTTCCTTACCTTCCGTTACTCTTTGCTTGCCTTCCGTGCATTGCCTAGCCTTGCGTTGTCGTGCCTTAGCCTTGCCTCGCCTGACCGTGCTTTCCCATGCGTTACCCTTTCCTTGCCTTGCCGTGCATTACCTAGCGTGCGTTGTCGTGCCTTAGCCTTGTTTCCCCTTGCCGTGCCGTTCCTTCCGTTACCATTGCCTTTCCTTGCTTTCCCTTGCCTTCCTTACCTTCCGTTACTCTTTCCTTGCCTTAACTGCATTGCCTAGCCTTGCGTTGTCGTGCCTTAGACTTATCTCGCCTGACCGTGCCTTCCTTTGCTTTAAGCTTTCCTTGCATTGTCGTGCATTGCTTAGCCTTGCGTTGTCGTGCATTAGCCTTGCCTAGCCTCACCGTGCCTTGCCTTGCGTTACCCTTTCCTTGCCTTGCCGTGCATTGCCTAGCCGTGCGTTGTCGTACCTTAGCCTTGTTTCCCCTTGCCGTGGCGTGCCTTTTGTTACACTTGCCTTTCCTGGCTTTGACTTGCCTTCCTTTCCTTCCGTTACTCTTTCCTTGCCTTGCCGTGCATTGCCTAGCCTTGCGTTGTCGTGCCTTATCCTTGCCTCACCTGACCGTGCCTTCCCCTGCGTTACCCTTTCCTTGCCTTGCCGTGCATTGCCTAGCGCTGCGTTGCCGTGCCTTAGCCTTGTTACCCCTTGCCGTGCCGTTCCTTCCGTTACCCTTGCCTTCCCTTGCTTTCCCTTGCCTTCCTTGCGTTCCGTTACTCTTTGCTTGCTTTCCGTGC
This sequence comes from Macrotis lagotis, assembly GCF_037893015.1. NCBI lineage: Eukaryota > Metazoa > Chordata > Mammalia > Peramelemorphia > Peramelidae > Macrotis > Macrotis lagotis. The sequence continues at coordinate 126,802 of NW_027422240.1, forward strand.
ATTGCCTAGCCTTGCGTTGTCATGCCTTAGCCTTGCATCGCCTGACCGTGCTTTCCCATGCGTTACCCTTTCCTTGCCTTGCCGTGCATTGCCTAGCCGTGCGTTGTCGTACCTTAGCCTTGTTTCCCCTTGCCGTGGCGTGCCTTTTGTTACACTTGCCTTTCCTGGCTTTGACTTGCCTTCCTTTCCTTCCGTTACTCTTTCGTTGCCTTGCCGTGCATTGCCTAGCCTTGCGTTGTCGTGCCTTAGCCTTATCTCGCCTGACCGTGCCTTCCTTTGCTTTAAGCTTTCCTTGCATTGTCGTGCATTGCCTAGCCTTGTGTTGTCGTGCATTAGCCTTGCCTAGCCTCACCGTGCCTTGCCTTGCGTTACCCTTTCCTTGCCTTGCCGTGCATTGCCTAGCGTGCGTTGTCGTGCCTTAGCCTTGTTTCCCCTTGCCGTGCCGTTCCTTCCGTTACACTTGCCTTTCTTTGCTTTCCCTTGCCTTCCTTACCTTCCGTTACTCTTTGCTTGCCTTCCGTGCATTGCCTAGCCTTGCGTTGTCGTGCCTTAGCCTTATCTCGCCTGACCGTGCCTTCCTTTGCTTTAAGCTTTCCTTGCATTGTCGTGCATTGCCTAGCCTTGCGTTGTCGTGCATTAGCCTTGCCTAGCCTCACCGTGCCTTGCCTTGCGTTACCGTTTCCTTGCCTTGCCGTGCATTGCCTAGCGTGCGTTGTCGTGCCTTAGCCTTGTTTCCCCTTGCCGTGCAGTTCCTTCCGTTACACTTGTCTTTCTTTGCTTTCCCTTGCCTTCGTTACCTTCCGTTACTCTTTGCTTGCCTTCCGTGCATTGCCTAGCCTTGCGTTGCCGTGCCTTAGCCTTATCTCGCCTGACCGTGCCTTCCTTTGCTTTAAGCTTTCCTTGCATTGTCGTGCATTGCCTAGCCTTGCGTTGTCGTGCATTAACCTTGCCTAGCCTCACCCTGCCTTGCCTTGCGTTACCCTTTCCTTCCCTTGCCGTGCATTTCCTAGCCATGTGTTGTCGTGCCTTAGCCTTGTTACCCATTGCCGTGCCTGTGCCCTTTCCTTCCGTTACCCTTGCCTTCCCTTGCTTTCCCTTTCCTTCCTTGCATTCCGTTACTCCTTGCTTGCTTTCCGTGCATTGCCTAGCCTTGCGTTGGCTTTCCTTAGCCTTGCCTCGCCTGACCGTGCTTTCCCATGCGTTACCCTTTCCTTGCCTTGCCGTGCATTGCCTAGCGTGCGTTGTCGTGCCTTAGCCTTGTTTCCCCTTGCCGTGCCGTTCCTTCCGTTACACTTGCCTTTCTTTGCTTTCCCTTGCCTTCCTTACCTTCCGTTACTCTTTGCTTGCCTTCCGTGCATTGCCTAGCCTTGCGTTGTCGTGCCTTAGCCTTATCTCGCCTGACCGTGCCTTCCTTTGCTTTAAGCTTTCCTTGCATTGTCGTGCATTGCCTAGCCTTGCGTTGTCGTGCATTAGCCTTGCCTAGCCTCACCGTGCCTTGCCTTGCGTTACCCTTTCCTTGCCTTGCCGTGCATTCCCTAGCCGTGCGTTGTCGTGCCTTAGCCTTGTTTCCCCTTGCCGTGGCGTTCCTTCCGTTACACTTGCCTTTCCTTGCTTTCCCTTGCCTTCCTTACCTTCCGTTACTCTTTGCTTGCCTTCCGTGCATTGCCTAGCCTTGCGTTGTCGTGCCTTAGCCTTGCCTCGCTTGAACGTGCTTTCCCATGCGTTACCCTTTCCTTGCCTTGCCGTGCATTGCCCAGCCTGCGTTGCCGTGCCTTAGCCTTGTTCCCCCTTGCCGTGCCGTTCCTTCCGTTACCCTTGCCTTTCCTTGCTTTTCCTTGCCTTCCTTACCTTCCGTTACTCTTTGCTTGCCTTCCCTGAATTGCCTAGCCTTGCGTTGTCGTGCCTTTGCCTTATCTCGCCTGACCTTGCCTTCCTTTGCTTTAAGCTTTCCTTGCATTGTCGTGCATTGCCTAGCCTTGCGTTTCCGTGCATTAGCCTTGCCTAGCCTCACCGTGCCTTGCCTTGCGTTACCCTTTCCTTGCCTTGCCGTGCATTGCCTAGCCGTGCGTTGTCGTACCTTTGCCTTGTTTCCCCTTGCCGTGGCGTGCCTTTTGTTACACTTGCCTTTCCTGGCTTTGACTTGCCTTCCTTTCCTTCCGTTACTCTTTCCTTGCCTTGCCGTGCATTGCCTAGCCTTGCATTGTCGTGCCTTATCCTTGCCTCACCTGACCGTGCCTTCCCCTGCGTTACCCTTTCCTTGCCTTGCCGTGCATTGCCTAGCCCTGCGTTGCCGTGCCTTAGCCTTGTTACCCCTTGCCGTGCCGTTCCTTCCGTTACCCTTGCCTTCCCTTGCTTTCCCTTGCCTTCCTTGCGTTCCGTTACTCTTTGCTTGCTTTCCGTGCATTGCCTAGCCTTGCGTTGTCATGCCTTAGCCTTGCATCGCCTGACCGTGCTTTCCCATTCGTTACCCTTTCCTTGCCTTGCCGTGCATTGCCTAGCCGTTGCGTTGTCGTGCCTTAGCCTTGTTTCCCCTTGCCGTGCCGTTCCTTCCGTTACACTTGCCTTTCCTTCCTTTCCCTTGCCTTCCTTACCTTCCGTTACTCTTTGCTTGCCTTCCGTGCATTGCCTAGCCTTGCGTTGTCGTGCCTTAGCGTTGCCTCGCCTGACCGTGCTTTCAAATGCGTTTTCCTTTCCTTGCCTTGCCGTTCATTGCCTAGCGTTCGGTGTCGTACCTTAGACTTGTTTCCCGTTGCCGTGCCGTTCCTTCCGTTACCCTGGCCTTTCCTTCCTTTTCCTTCCCTTGCTTCCCTTCCGTTACTCTTGCTTGCCTTCCCTGAATTTCCTAGCCTTGCGTTGTCGTGCCTTAGAATTATCTCGCCTGACCTTGCCTTCCTTTGCTTTAAGATTTCCTTGCATTGTCGTGCATCGCCTAGCCTTGCGTTTTCGTGCATTAGCCTTGCCTAGCCTCACCGTGCCTTTCCTTGCGTTACCCTTTACTTGCCTTACCGTGCATTGCCTAGCCGTGCGTTGTCGTGCCTTAGCCTTGTTTCCCCTTGCCGTGCCGTTCCTTCCGTTACACTTGCCTTTCTTTGCTTTCCCTTTCCTTCCTTACCTTCCGTTTCTCTTTGCTTGCCTTCCGTGCATTGCCTAGCCTTGGGTTGTCGTGCCTTAGCCTTGCCTCGCCTGACCGTGCTTTCCCATGCGTTACCCTTTCCTTGCCTTGCCGTGCATTGCCTAGTGTGCGTTGTCGTGCCTTAGCCTTGTTTCCCCTTGCCGTGCCGTTCCTTCCGTTACCATTGCCTTTCCTTGCTTTCCCTTGCCTTCCTTACCTTCCGTTACTCTTTGCTTGCCTTCCGTGCATTGCCTAGCCTTGCGTTGTCGTGCCTAGCCTTATCTCGCCTGACCGTGCCTTCCTTTGCTTTAAGCTTTCCTTGCATTGTCGTGCATTGCCTAGCCTTGCGTTGTCGTGCATTAACCTTGCCTAGCCTCACCGTGCCTTGCCTTGCGTTACCCTTTCCTTGCCTTGCCGTGCATTGCCTAGCGTGCGTTGTCGTGCCTTAGCCTTGTTTCCCCTTGCCGTGCCGTTCCTTCCGTTACACTTGCCTTTCTTTGCTTTCCCTTGCCGTCCTTACCTTCCGTTACTCTTTGCTTGCCTTCCGTGCATTGCCTAGCCTTGCGTTGTCGTGCCTTAGCCTTATCTCGCCTGACCGTGCCTTCCTTTGCTTTAAGCTTTCCTTGCATTGTCGTGCATTGCCTAGCCTTGCGTTGTCGTGCATTAGCCTTGCCTAGCCTCACCGTGCCTTGCCTTGCGTTACCCTTTCCTTGCCTTGCCGTGCATTGCCTAGCCGTGCGTTGTCGTGCCTTAGCCTTGATTCCCCTTGCCGTGGCGTGCCTTTTGTTACACTTGCCTTGCTTGGCTTTGCGTTGCCTTCCTTTCCTTCCGTTACTCTTTCCTTGCCTTGCCGTGCATTGCCTAGCCTTGCATTGTCGTGCCTTATCCTTGCCTCACCTGACCGTGCCTTCCCCTGCGTTACCCTTTCCTTGCCTTGCCGTGCATTGCCTAGCCCTGCGTTGTCGTGCCTTAGCCTTCTTACCCCTTGCCGTGCCGTTCCTTCCGTTACACTTGCCTTTCCTTGCTTTCCCTTGCCTTCCTTACATTCCGTTACTCCTTGCTTGCTTACCGTGCATTGCCTAGCCTTGCGTTGGCTTTCCTTAGCCTTGCCTCGCCTGACCGTGCTTTCCCATGCGTTACCCTTTCCTTGCCTTGCCGTGCATTGCCTAGCGTGCGTTGTCGTGCCTTAGCCTTGTTTCCCCTTGCCGTGCCGTTCCTTCCGTTACACTTGCCTTTCTTTGCTTTCCCTTGCCTTCCTTACCTTCCGTTACTCTTTGCTTGCCTTCCGTGCATTGCCAAGCCTTGCGTTGTCGTGCCTTAGCCTTGCCTCCCCTGACCGTTCTTTCCCATGCGTTACCCTTTCCTTCCCTTGCCGTGCATTGCCTAGCGTGCGTTGTCGTGCCTTAGACTTGTTTCCCCTTCCCGTGCCGTTCCTTCCGTTACCATTGCCTTTCCTTGCTTGCCTTTGCCTTCCTTACCTTCCGTTACTCTTTGCTTGCCTTCCCTGCATTGCCTAGCCTTGCGTTGTCGTGCCTTAGCCTTATCTCTTCTGACCGTGCCTTCCTTTGCTTTAAGCTTTACTTGCATTGTCGTGCATTGCCTAGCCTTGCGTTGTCGTGCATTATCCTTGCCTAGCCTCACCGTGCCTTGCCTTGCGTTACCCTTTCCTTGCCTTGCCGTGCATTTCCTAGCCGTGTGTTGTCGTGCCTTAGCCTTGTTTCCCCTTGCCGTTGCGTGCCTTTTGTTACACTTGCCTTGACTGGCTTTGCCTTGCCTTCCGTTCCGTTCCGTTACCCTTTCCTTGCCTTGCCGTTCATTGCCTAGCGTTCGGTGTCGTGCCTTAGACTTGTTTCCCCTTGCCGTGCCGTTCCTTCCGTTACCCTGGTCTTTCCTTCCTTTTCCTTGCCTTGCTTACCTTCCGTTACTCTTTGCTTGCCTTCCCTGAATTTCCTAGCCTTGCGTTGTCGTGCCTTAGCCTTATCTCGCCTGACCTTGCCTTCCTTTGCTTTAAGCTTTCCTTGCATTGTCGTGCATCGCCTAGCCTTGCGTTTTCGTGCATTAGCCTTGCCTAGCCTCACCGTGCCTTTCCTTGCGTTACCCTTTGCTTGCCTTGCCGTGCATTGCCTAGCCGTGCGTTGTCGTGCCTTAGCCTTGTTTCCCCTTGCCGTGCCGTTCCTTCCGTTACACTTGCCTTTCTTTGCTTTCCCTTGCCTTCCTTACCTTCCGTTACTCTTTGCTTGCCTTCCGAGCATTGCCTAGCCTTGCGTTGTCGTGCCTTAGCCTTGCCTCGCCTGACCGTGCTTTCCCATGCGTTACCCTTTCCTTGCCTTGCCGTGCATTGCCCAGCCTGAGTTGCCGTGCCTTAGCCTTGTTTCCCCTTGCCGTGCAGTTCCTTCCGTTCCCTTGCCTTTCCTTGCTTTTCCTTGCCTTGCTTACCTTCCGTTACTCTTTGCTTCCCTTCCCTGCATTGCCTAGCCTTGCGTTGTCGTGCCTTAGTCTTATCTCGCCTGACCGTGCCTTCCTTTTCTTTAAGCTTTCCTTGCATTGTCGTGCATTGCCTAGCCTTGCGTTGTCGTGCATTAGCCTTGCCTAGCCTCACCGTGCCTTGCCTTGCGTTACCCTTTCCTTGCCTTGCCGTGCATTCCCTAGCCGTGCGTTGTCGTGACTTAGCCTTGTTTCCCATTGCCGTGGCGTGCCTTTTGTTACAGTTGCCTTTCCAGGCTTTGATTTGCCTTCCTTTCCTTCCGTTACTCTTTCCTTACCTTGCCGTGCATTGCCTAGCCTTGCATTGTCGTGCCTTATCCTTGCCTCACCTGACCGTGCCTTCCCCTGCGTTACCGTTTCCTTGCCTTGCCATGCATTGCCTAGCCCTGCGTTGCCGTGCCTTAGCCTTGTTACCCCTTGCCGTGCCGTTCCTTCCGTTACCCTTGCCTTCCCTTGCTTTCCCTTGCCTTCCTTGCGTTCCGTTACTCTTTGCTTGCTTTCCGTGTATTGCCTAGCCTTGCGTTGTCATGCCTTAGCCTTGCCTCGCCTGACCGTGCTTTCCCATGCGTTACCCTTTCCTTGCCTTGCAATGCATTGCCTAGCCGTGCGTTGTCGTGCCTTAGCCTTGTTTCCCCTTACCGTGCTGTTCCTTCCGTTACACTTGCCTTTCCTTCCTTTCCCTTGCCTTCCTTACCTTCCGTTTCTCTTTGCTTCCCTTCACTGCATTGCCTAGCCTTGCGTTGTCGTGGCTTAGCGTTGCCTCGCCTGACCGTGCTTTCAAATGCGTTACCCTTTCCTTGCCTTGCCGTTCATTGCCTAGCGTTCGGTGTCGTGCCTTAGACTTGTTTCCCCTTGCCGTGCCGTTCCTACCGTTACCCTGGCCTTTCCTTCCTTTTCCTTGCCTTGCTTACCTTCCGTTAGTCTTTGCTTGCCTTCCCTGAATTTCCTAGCCTTGCCTTGTCGTGCCTTAGCCTTATCTCGCCTGACCTTGCCTTCCTTTGCTTTCAGTTTCCTTGCATTGTCGTGCGTCGCCTAGCCTTGCGTTTTCGTGCATTAGCCTTGCCTAGCCTCACAGTGCCTTTCCTTGCGTTAACTTTTGCTTGCCTTGCCGTGCATTGCCTAGCCTTGCGTTGTCGTGCCTTAGCCTTATCTCGCCTGACCGTGCCTTCCTTTTCTTTAAGCTTTCCTTGCATTGTCGTGCATTGCCTAGCCTTGCGTTGTCGTGCATTAGCCTTGCCTAGCCTCACCGTGCCTTTCCTTGCGTTACCCTTTGCTTGCCTTACCGTGCATTGCCTAGCCGTGCGTTGTCGTGCCTTAGCCTTGTTTCCCCTTGCCGTGCCGTTCCTTCCGTTACACTTGCCTTTCTTTGCTTTCCCTTTCCTTCCTTACCTTCCGTTTCTCTTTGCTTGCCTTCCGTGCATTGCCTAGCCTTGGGTTGTCGTGCCTTAGCCTTGCCTCGCCTGACCGTGCTTTCCCATGCGTTACCCTTTCCTTGCCTTGCCGTGCATTGCCTAGCGTGCGTTGTCGTGCCTTAGCCTTGTTTCCCCTTGCCGTGCCGTTCCTTCCGTTACCATTGCCTTTCCTTGCTTTGCCTTGCCTTCCTTACCTTCCGTTACTCTTTGCTTGCCTTCCCTGCATTGCCTAGCCTTGCGTTGTCGTGCCTTAGCCTTATCTCGCCTGACCGTGCCTTCCTTTGCTTTAAGCTTTCCTTGCATTGTCGTGCATTGCCTAGCCTTGCGTTGTCGTGCATTAGCCTTGCCTTTCCTCACCGTTCCTTGCCTTGCGTTACCCTTTCCTTGCCTTGCCGTGCATTGCCTAGCGTGCGTTGTCGTGCCTTAGCCTTGTTTCCCCTTGCCATGCCGTTCCTTCCGTTACACTTGTCTTTCTTTGCTTTCCCTTGCCTTCCTTACCTTCCGTTACTCTTTGCTTGCCTTCCGTGCATTGCCTAGCCTTGCGTTGCCGTGCCTTAGCCTTATCTCGCCTGACCGTGCCTTCCTTTTCTTTAAGCTTTCCTTGCATTGTCGTGCATTGCCTAGCCTTGCGTTGTCGTGCATTAACCTTGCCTAGCCTGACCCTGCCTTGCCTTGCGTTACCCTTTCCTTCCCTTGCCGTGCATTTCCTAGCCGTGTGTTGTCGTGCCGTAGCCTTGTTTCCCCTTGCCGTGCCGTTCCTTCCGTTACACTTGCCTTTCTTTGCTTTCCCTTGCCTTCCTTACCTTCCGTTACTCTTTGCTTGCCTTCCCTGCATTTCCTAGCCTTGCGTTGTCGTGCCTTCGCCTTATCTCGCCTGACCGTGCCTTCCTTTGCTTTAAGCTTTCCTTGCATTGTCGTGCATTGCCTAGCCTTGCGTTGTCGTGCATTAGCCTTGCCTAGCCTCACCGTGCCTTGCCTTGCGTTACCCTTTCCTTGCCTTGCCGTGCATTGCCTAGCCGTGCGTTGTCGTGCCTTAGCCTTGTTTCCCCTTGCCGTGCTGTTCCTTCCGTTACACTTGCCTTTCCTTCCTTTCCCTTGCCTTCCTTACCTTCCGTTTCTCTTTGCTTGCCTTCCGTTCATTGCCTAGCCTTGCGTTGTCGTGGCTTAGCGTTGCCTCGCCTGACCGTGCTTTCAAATGCGTTACCCTTTCCTTGCCTTGCCGTTCATTGCCTAGCGTTCGGTGTCGTGCCTTAGACTTGTTTCCCCTTGCCGTGCCGTTCCTTCCGTTACCCTGGCCTTTCCTTCCTTTTCCTTGCCTTGCTTACCTTCCGTTAGTCTTTGCTTGCCTTCCCTGAATTTCCTAGCCTTGCCTTGTCGTGCCTTAGCCTTATCTCGCCTGACCTTGCCTTCCTTTGCTTTCAGTTTCCTTGCATTGTCGTGCGTCGCCTAGCCTTGCGTTTTCGTGCATTAGCCTTGCCTAGCCTCACAGTGCCTTTCCTTGCGTTAACTTTTGCTTGCCTTGCCGTGCATTGCCTAGCCGTGCGTTGTCGTGCCTTAGCCTTGTTTCCCCTTGCCGTGCCGTTCCTTCCGTTACACTTGCCTTGCCTGGCTTTGCCTTGCCTTCCGTTCCTTCCGTTACTCTTTCCTTGCCTTGCCGTGCATTGCCTAGCCCTGCGTTGTCGTGCCTTAGCCATGTTACCCCTTGCCGTGCCGTTCCTTCCGTTACCCTTGCCTTCCCTTGCTTTCCCTTGCCTTCCTTGCGTTCCGTTACTCTTTGCTTGCCTTCCGTGCATTGCCTAGCCTTGCGTTGTCGTGCCTTAGCCTTGCCTCGCCTGACCGTGTTTTCCCATACGTTACACTTTCCTTGCCTTGCCGTGCATTGCCTAGCGTGCGTTGTCGTGCCTTAGCCTTGTTTCCCCTTGCCGTGCAGTTCCTTCCGTTACACTTGCCTTCTTTGCTTTCCCTTGCCTTCCTTACCTTCCGTTACTCTTTGCTTGCCTTCCGTGCATTGCCTAGCCTTGCGTTGTCGTGCCTTAGCCTTGCCTCGCCTGAACGTGCTTTCCCATGGGTTACCCTTTCCTTGCCTTGCCGTGCATTGCCAGCCTGCGTTGCCGTGCCTTAGCCTTGTTTCCCCTTGCCGTGCAGTTCCTTCCATTACCCTTGCCTTTCCTTGCTTTTCCTTACCTTGCTTGCCTTCCGTTACTCTGTGCTTCCCTTCACTGCATTGCCTAGCCTTGCGTTGTCGTGCCTTAGACTTATCTCGCCTGACCGTGCCTTCCTTTGCTTTAAGCTTTCCTTGCATTGTCGTGCATTGCTTAGCCTTGCGTTGTCGTGCATTAGCCTTGCCTAGCCTCACCGTGCCTTGCCTTGCGTTACCCTTTCCTTGCCTTGCCGTGCATTGCCTAGCCGTGCGTTGTCGTACCTTAGCCTTGTTTCCCCTTGCCGTGGCGTGCCTTTTGTTACACTTGACTTTCCTGGCTTTGAATTGCCTTCCTTTCCTTCCGTTACTCTTTCCTTGCCTTGCCGTGCATTGCCTAGCCTTGCATTGTCGTGCCTTATCCTTGCCTCACCTGACCGTGCCTTCCCCTGCGTTACCCTTTCCTTGCCTTGCCGTGCATTGCCTAACCCTGCGTTGCCGTGCCTTAGCCTTGTTACCCCTTGCCGTGCCGTTCCTTCCGTTACCCTTGCCTTCCCTTGCTTTCCCATGCCTTCCTTGCGTTCCGTTACTCTTTGCTTGCTTTCCGTGCATTGCCTAGCCTTGCGTTGTCATGCCTTAGCCTTGCATCGCCTGACCGTGCTTTCCCATGCGTTACCCTTTCCTTGCCTTGCAGTGCATTGCCTAGCCATGCGTTGTCGTGCCTTAGCCTTGTTTCCCCTTGCCGTGCCGTTCCTTCCGTTACACTTGCCTTTCCTTCCTTTCCCTTGCCTTCCTTACCTTCCGTTACTCTTTGCTTGCCTTCCGTGCATTGCCTAGCCTTGCGTTGTCGTGCCTTAGCGTTGCCTCGCCTGACCGTGCTTTCAAATGCGTTACCCTTTCCTTGCCTTTCCGTTCATTGCCTAGCGTTCGGTGTCGTGCCTTAGACTTGTTTCCCCTTGCCGTGCCGTTCCTTCCGTTACCCTGGCCTTTCCTTCCTTTTCCTTGCCTTGCTTACCTTCCGTTACTCTTTGCTTGCCTTCCCTGAATTTCCTAGCCTTGCGTTGTCGTGCCTTAGCCTTATCTCGCCTGACCTTGCCTTCCTTTGCTTTAAGCTTTCCTTGCATTGTCGTGCATCACCTAGCCTTGCGTTTTCGTGCATTAGCCTTGCCTAGCCTCACCGTGCCTTTCCTTGCGTTACACTTTCCTTGCCTTGCCGTTCATTGCCTAGCGTTCGGTGTCGTGCCTTAGCCTTGTTTCCCCTTGCCGTGCCGTTCCTTCCGTTACACTTGCCTTTCTTTGCTTTCCCTTTCCTTCCTTACCTTCCGTTTCTCTTTGCTTGCCTTCCGTGCATTGCCTAGCCTTGGGTTGTCGTGCCTTAGCCTTGCCTCGCCTGACCGTGCTTTCCCATGCGTTACCCTTTCCTTGCCTTGCCGTGCATTGCCTAGCGTGCGTTGTCGTGCCTTAGCCTTGTTTCCCCTTGCCGTGCCGTTCCTTCCGTTACACTTGCCTTTCCTTGCTTTCCCTTGCCTTCCTTACCTTCCGTTACTCTTTGCTTCCCTTCCCTGCATTGCCTAGCCTTGCGTTGTCGTGCCTTAGACTTATCTCGCCTGACCGTGCCTTCCTTTGCTTTAAGCTTTCCTTGCATTGTCGTGCATTGCTTAGCCTTGCGTTGTCGTGCATTAGCCTTGCCTAGCCTCACAGTGCCTTGCCTTGCGTTACCCTTTCCTTGCATTGCCGTGCATTGCCTAGCCGTGCGTTGTCGTACCTTAGCCTTGTTTCCCCTTGCCGTGGCGTGCCTTTTGTTACACTTGCCTTTCCTGGCTTTGAATTGCCTTCCTTTCCTTCCGTTACTCTTTCCTTGCCTTGCCGTGCATTGCCTAGCCTTGCATTGTCGTGCCTTATCCTTGCCTCACCTGACCGTGCCTTCCCCTGCGTTACCCTTTCCTTGCCTTGCCGTGCATTGCCTAGCCCTGCGTTGCCGTGCCTTAGCCTTGTTACCCCTTGCCGTGCCGTTCCTTCCGTTACCCTTGCCTTCCCTTGCTTTCCCTTGCCTTCCTTGCGTTCCGTTACTCTTTGCTTGCTTTCCGTGCATTGCCTAGCCTTGCGTTGTCATGCCTTAGCCTTGCATCGCCTGACCGTGCTTTCCCATGCGTTACCCTTTCCTTGCCTTGCCGTGCATTGCCTAGCCATGCGTTGTCGTGCCTTAGCCTTGTTTCCCCTTGCCGTCCCGTTCCTTCCGTTACACTTGCCTTTCCTTCCTTTCCCTTCCCTTCCTTACCTTCCGTTACTCTTTGCTTGCCTTCCGTGCATTGCCTAGCCTTGCGTTGTCGTGCCTTAGCCTTGCCTCGCCTGACCGTGCTTTCAAATGCGTTACCCTTTCCTTGCCTTGCCGTTCATTGCCTAGCGTTCGGTGTCGTGCCTTAGACTTGTTTCCCCTTGCCGTGCCGTTCCTTCCGTTACCCTTGCCTTTCCTTGCTTTTCCTTGCCTTCCTTACCTTCCGTTACTCTTTGCTTGCCTTCCCTGAATTTCCTAGCCTTGCGTTGTCGTGCCTTAGCCTTATCTCGCCTGACCTTGCCTTCCTTTGCTTTAAGCTTTCCTTGCATTGTCGTGCATTGCCTAGCCTTGCGTTTTCGTGCATTAGCCTTGCCTAGCCTCACCGTGCCTTGCCTTGCGTTACCCTTTCCTTGCCTTGCCGTGCATTGCCTAGCCGTGCGTTGTCGTGCCTTAGCCTTGTTTCCCCTTGCCGTGCCGTTCCTTCCGTTACACTTGCCTTTCTTTGCTTTCCCTTGCCTTCCTTACCTTCCGTTACTCTTTGCTTGCCTTCCGTGCATTGCCTAGCCTTGCGTTGTCGTGCCTTAGCCTTGCCTCGCCTGACCGTGCTTTCCCATGCGTTACCCTTTCCTTGCCTTGCCGTGCATTGCCTAGCCTGCGTTGTCGTGCCTTAGCCTTGTTTCCCCTTGCCGTGCCGTTCCTTCCGTTACCCTTGCCTTTCCTTGCTTTCCCTTGCCTTCCTTACCTTCCGTTACTCTTTGCTTGCCTTCCGTGCATTGCCTAGCCTTGCGTTGTCGTGCCTTAGCCTTATCTCGCCTGACCGTGCCTTCCTTTGCTTTAAGCTTTCCTTGCATTGTCGTGCATTGCCTAGCCTTGCGTTGTCGTGCATTAGCCTTGCCTAGCCTCACCGTGCCTTGCCTTGCGTTACCCTTTCCTTGCCTTGCCGTGCATTGCCTAGCATGCGTTGTCGTGCCTTAGCCTTGTTTCCCCTTGCCGTGCCGTTCCTTCCGTTACACTTGCCTTTCTTTGCTTTCCCTTGCCTTCCTTACCTTCCGTTACTCTTTGCTTGCCTTCCGTGCATTGCCTAGCCTTGCGTTGTCGTGCCTTAGCCTTATCTCGCCTGACCGTGCCTTCCTTTGCTTTAAGCTTTCCTTGCATTGTCGTGCATTGCCTAGCCTTGCGTTGTCGTGCATTAGCCTTGCCTAGCCTCACCGTGCCTTGCCTTGCGTTACCCTTTCCTTGCCTTGCCGTGCATTGCCTAGCCGTGCGTTGTCGTGCCTTAGCCTTGTTTCCCCTTGCCGTGCTGTTCCTTCCGTTACACTTGCCTTTCCTTCCTTTCCCTTGCCTTCCTTACCTTCCGTTTCTCTTTGCTTGCCTTCCGTGCATTGCCTAGCCTTGCGTTGTCGTGGCTTAGCGTTGCCTCGCCTGACCGTGCTTTCAAATGCGTTACCCTTTCCTTGCCTTGCCGTTCATTGCCTAGCGTTCGGTGTCGTGCCTTAGACTTGTTTCCCCTTGCCGTGCCGTTCCTTCCGTTACCCTGGCCTTTCCTTCCTTTTCCTTGCCTTGCTTACCTTCCGTTAGTCTTTGCTTGCCTTCCCTGAATTTCCTAGCCTTGCCTTGTCGTGCCTTAGCCTTATCTCGCCTGACCTTGCCTTCCTTTGCTTTCAGTTTCCTTGCATTGTCGTGCGTCGCCTAGCCTTGCGTTTTCGTGCATTAGCCTTGCCTAGCCTCACAGTGCCTTTCCTTGCGTTAACTTTTGCTTGCCTTGCCGTGCATTGCCTAGCCGTGCGTTGTCGTGCCTTAGCCTTGTTTCCCCTTGCCGTGCCGTTCCTTCCGTTACACTTGCCTTGCCTGGCTTTGCCTTGCCTTCCGTTCCTTCCGTTACTCTTTCCTTGCCTTGCCGTGCATTGCCTAGCCCTGCGTTGTCGTGCCTTAGCCATGTTACCCCTTGCCGTGCCGTTCCTTCCGTTACCCTTGCCTTCCCTTGCTTTCCCTTGCCTTCCTTGCGTTCCGTTACTCTTTGCTTGCTTTCCGTGCATTGCCTAGCCTTGCGTTGTCATGCCTTAGGCTTGCCTCGCCTGACCGTGTTTTCCCATGCGTTACCCTTTCCTTGCCTTGCCGTGCATTGCCTAGCGTGCGTTGTCGTGCCTTAGCCTTGTTTCCCCTTGCCGTGCAGTTCCTTCCGTTACACTTGCCTTCTTTGCTTTCCCTTGCCTTCCTTACCTTCCGTTACTCTTTGCTTGCCTTCCGTGCATTGCCTAGCCTTGCGTTGTCGTGCCTTAGCCTTGCCTCGCCTGAACGTGCTTTCCCATGGGTTACCCTTTCCTTGCCTTGCCGTGCATTGCCAGCCTGCGTTGCCGTGCCTTAGCCTTGTTTCCCCTTGCCGTGCCGTTCCTTCCGTTACACTTGCCTTTCCTTGCTTTTCCTTACCTTGCTTGCCTTCCGTTACTCTTTGCTTCCCTTCCCTGCATTGCCTAGCCTTGCGTTGTCGTGCCTTAGCCTTATCTCGCCTGACCGTGCCTTCCTTTGCTTTAAGCTTTCCTTGCATTGTCGTGCATTGCTTAGCCTTGCGTTGTCGTGCATTAGCCTTGCCTAGCCTCACCGTGCCTTGCCTTGCGTTACCCTTTCCTTGCCTTGCCGTGCATTGCCTAGCCGTGCGTTGTCGTACCTTAGCCTTGTTTCCCCTTGCCGTGGCGTGCCTTTTGTTACACTTTCCTTTCCTGGCTTTGACTTGCCTTCCTTTCCTTCCGTTACTCTTTCCTTGCCTTGCCGTGCATTGCCTAGCCTTGCATTGTCGTGCCTTATCCTTGCCTCACCTGACCGTGCCTTCCCCTGCGTTACCCTTTCCTTGCCTTGCCGTGCATTGCCTAGCCCTGCGTTGCCGTGCCTTAGCCTTGTTACCCCTTGCCGTGCCGTTCCTTCCGTTACCCTTGCCTTCCCTTGCTTTCCCTTGCCTTCCTTGCGTTCCGTTACTCTTTGCTTGCTTTCCGTGCATTGCCTAGCCTTGCGTTGTCATGCCTTAGCCTTGCATCGCCTGACCGTGCTTTCCCATGCGTTACCCTTTCCTTGCCTTGCCGTGCATTGCCTAGCCATGCGTTGTCGTGCCTTAGCCTTGTTTCCCCTTGCCGTGCCGTTCCTTCCGTTACACTTGCCTTTCATTCCTTTCCCTTGCCTTCCTTACCTTCCGTTACTCTTTGCTTGCCTTCCGTGCATTGCCTAGCCTTGCGTTGTCGTGCCTTAGCGTTGCCTCGCCTGACCGTGCTTTCAAATGCGTTACCCTTACCTTGCCTTGCCGTTCATTGCCTAGCGTTCGGTGTCGTGCCTTAGACTTGTTTCCCCTTGCCGTGCCGTTCCTTCCGTTACCCTGGCCTTTCCTTCCTTTTCCTTGCCTTGCTTACCTTCCTTTACTCTTTGCTTGCCTTCCCTGAATTTCCTAGCCTTGCGTTGTCGTGCCTTAGAATTATCTCGCCTGACCTTGCCTTCCTTTGCTTTAAGCTTTCCTTGCATTGTCGTGCATCGCCTAGCCTTGCGTTGTCGTGCATTAGCCTTGCCTAGCCTCACCGTGCCTTTCCTTGCGTTACCCTTTCCTTGCCTTGCCGTTCATTGCCTAGCGTTCGGTGTCGTGCCTTAGCCTTGTTTCCCCTTGCCGTGCCGTTCCTTCCGTTACACTTGCCTTTCTTTGCTTTCCCTTTCCTTCCTTACCTTCCGTTTCTCTTTGCTTGCCTTCCGTGCATTGCCTAGCCTTGGGTTGTCGTGCCTTAGCCTTGCCTCGCCTGACCGTGCTTTCCCATGCGTTACCCTTTCCTTGCCTTGCCGTGCATTGCCTAGCGTGCGTTGTCGTGCCTTAGCCTTGTTTCCCCTTGCCGTGCCGTTCCTTCCGTTACCATTGCCTTTCCTTGCTTTCCCTTGCCTTCCTTACCTTCCGTTACTCTTTGCTTGCCTTCCGTGCATTGCCTAGCCTTGCGTTGTCGTGCCTTAGCCTTATCTCGCCTGACCGTGCCTTCCTTTGCTTTAAGCTTTCCTTGCATTGTCGTGCATTGCCTAGCCTTGCGTTGTCGTGCATTAACCTTGCCTAGCCTCACCCTGCCTTGCCTTGCGTTACCCTTTCCTTCCCTTGCCGTGCATTTCCTAGCCGTGTGTTGTCGTGCCTTAGCCTTGTTACCCCTTGCCGTGCCGTTCCTTCCGTTACCCATGCCTTCCCTTTCTTTCCCTTTCCTTCCTTGCATTCCGTTACTCCTTGTTTGCTTTCCGTGCATTGCCTAGCCTTGCGTTGGCTTTCCTTAGCCTTGCCTCGCCTGACCGTGCTTTCCCATGCGTTACCCTTTCCTTGCCTTGCCGTGCATTGCCTAGCGTGCGTTGTCGTGCCTTAGCCTTGTTTCCCCTTGCCGTGCCGTTCCTTCCGTTACACTTCCCTTTCTTTGCTTTCCCTTGCCTTCCTTACCTTCCGTTACTCTTTGCTTGCCTTCCCTGCATTGCCTAGCCTTGCGTTGTCGTGCCTTATCTCGCCTGACCGTGCCTTCCTTTGCTTTAAGCTTTCCTTGCATTGTCCATTGCCTAGCCTTGCGTTGTCGTGCATTAGCCTTGCCTGCCTCACCGTGCCTTGCCCACCCTCCTTGCGTTACCCGTTTCCTTGCCTTGCCGTGCATTGCCTAGCCCTGCGTTGTCGTGCCTTAGCCTTCTTACCCCTTGCCGTGCCGTAGCCTTCCGTTACCCTTGCCTTCCCTTGCTTTCCCTTGCCTTCCTTGCGTTCCGTTACTCTTTGCTTGCTTTCCGTGCATTGCCTAGCCTTGCGTTGTCATGCCTTAGCCTTGCCTCGCCTGACCGTGCTTTCCCATGCGTTACCCTTTCCTTGCCTTGCCGTGCATTGCCTAGCGTGCGTTGTCGTGCCTTAGCCTTGTTTCCCCTTGCCGTGGCGTTCCTTCCGTTACACTTGCCTTTCCTTGCTTTCCCTTGCCTTCCTTGCCTTCCGTTACTCTTTGCTTGCCTTCCGTGCATTGCCTAGCCTTGCGTTGTCGTGCCTTAGCCTTGCCTCGCCTGACCGTGCTTTCCCATGCGTTACCCTTTCCTTGCCTTGCCGTTCATTGCCTAGCGTTCGGTGTCGTGCCTTAGACTTGTTCCCCCTTGCCGTGCCGTTCCTTCCGTTACCCTTGCCTTTCCTTGCTTTTCCTTGCCTTCCTTACCTTCCGTTACTCTTTGCTTGCCTTCCCTGAATTGCCTAGCCTTGCGTTGTCGTGCCTTTGCCTTATCTCGCCTGACCTTGCCTTCCTTTGCTTTAAGCTTTCCTTGCATTGTCGTGCATTGCCTAGCCTTGCGTTTCCGTGCATTAGCCTTGCCTAGCCTCACCGTGCCTTGCCTTGCGTTACCCTTTGCTTGCCTTGCCGTGCACTGCCTAGCCGTGCGTTGTCGTGCCTTAGCCTTGTTTCCCCTTGCCGTGCAGTTCCTTCCGTTACACTTGCCTTTCTTTGCTTTCCCTTGCCTTCCTTACCTTCCGTTACTCTTTGCTTGCCTTCCGTGGATTGCCTAGCCTTGCGTTGTCGTGCCTTAGCCTTGCCACGCTTGAACGTGCTTTCCCATGCGTTACCCTTTCCTTGCCTTGCCGTGCATTGCCCAGCCTGCGTTGCCGTGCCTTAGCCTTGTTTCCCCTTGCCGTGCAGTTCCTTCCGTTACCCTTGCCTTTCCTTGCTTTTCCTTGCCTTGCTTGCCTTCCGTTACTCTTTGCTTCCCTTCCCTGCATTGCCTAGCCTTGCGTTGTCGTGCCTTAGACTTATCTCGCCTGACCGTGCCTTCCTTTGCTTTAAGCTTTCCTTACATTGTCGTGCATTGCTTAGCCTTGCGTTGTCGTGCATTAGCCTTGCCTAGCCTCACCGTGCCTTGCCTTGCGTTACCCTTTCCTTGCCTTGCCGTGCATTGCCTAGCCGTGCGTTGTCGTGCCTTTGCCTTGTTTCCCCTTGCCGTGGCGTGCCTTTTGTTACACTTGCCTTTCCTGGCTTTGACTTGCCTTCCTTTCCTTCCGTTACTCTTTCTTTGCCTTGCCGTGCATTGCCTAGCCTTGCATTGCCGTGCCTTATCCTTGCCTCACCTGACCGTGCCTTCCCCTGCGTTACCCTTTCCTTGCCTTGCCGTGCATTGCCTAGCCGTGCGTTGTCGTGCCTTAGCCTTGTTTCCCCTTGCCGTGCCGTTCCTTCCGTTACACTTGCCTTTCCTGCCTTTCCCTTGCCTTCCTTACCTTCCGTTACTCTTTGCTTGCCTTCCGTGCATTGCCTAGTCTTGCGTTGTCGTGACTTAGCGTTGCCTCGCCTGACCGTGCTTTCAAATGCGTTTTCCTTTCCTTGCCTTGCCGTTCATTGCCTAGCGTTCGGTGTCGTACCTTAGACTTGTTTCCCGTTGCCCTGCCGTTCCTTCCGTTACCCTGGCCTTTCCTTCCTTTTCCTTGCCTTGCTTGCCTTCCGTTACTCTTGCTTGCCTTCCCTGAATTTCCTAGCCTTGCGTTGTAGTGCCTTAGAATTATCTCGCCTGACCTTGCCTTCCTTTGCTTTAAGATTTCCTTGCATTGTCGTGCATCGCCTAGCCTTGCGTTTTCGTGCATTAGCCTTGCCTAGCCTCACCGTGCCTTTCCTTGCGTTACCCTTTGCTTGCCTTACCGTGCATTGCCTAGCCGTGCGTTGTCGTGCCTTAGCCTTGTTTCCCCTTGCCGTGCCGTTCCTTCCGTTACACTTGCCTTTCTTTGCTTTCCCTTTCCTTCCTTACCTTCCGTTACTCTTTGCTTGCCTTCCGTGCATTGCCTAGCCTTGGGTTGTCGTGCCTTAGCCTTGCCTCGCCTGACCGTGCTTTCCCATGCGTTACCCTTTCCTTGCCTTGCCGTGCATTGCCTAGTGTGCGTTGTCGTGCCTTAGCCTTGTTTCCCCTTGCCGTGCCGTTCCTTCCGTTACCATTGCCTTTCCTTGCTTTCCCTTGCCTTCCTTACCTTCCGTTACTCTTTGCTTGCCTTCCGTGCATTGCCTAGCCTTGCCTTGTCGTGCCTTAGCCTTATCTCGCCTGACCGTGCCTTCCTTTGCTTTAAGCTTTCCTTGCATTGTCGTGCATTGCCTAGCCTTGCGTTGTCGTGCATTAGCCTTGCCTAGCCTCACCGTGCCTTGCCTTGCGTTACCGTTTCCTTGCCTTGCCGTGCATTGCCTAGCCGTGCGTTGTCGTGCCTTAGCCTTGATTCCCCTTGCCGTGGCGTGCCTTTTGTTACACTTGCCTTGCTTGGCTTTGCCTTGCCTTCCTTTCCTTCCGTTACTCTTTCCTTGCCTTGCCGTGCATTGCCTAGCCTTGCATTGTCGTGCCTTATCCTTGCCTCACCTGACCGTGCCTTCCCCTGCGTTACCCTTTCCTTGCCTTGCCTTGCATTGCCTAGCCCTGCGTTGTCGTGCCTTAGCCTTCTTACCGCTTGCCGTGCCGTTCCTTCCGTTACCCTTGCCTTCCCTTGCTTTCCCTTTCCTTCCTTGCATTCCGTTACTCCTTGCTTGCTTGCCGTGCATTGCCTAGCCTTGCGTTGGCTTTCCTTAGCCTTGCCTCGCCTGACCGTGCTTTCCCATGCGTTACCCTTTCCTTGCCTTGCCGTGCATTGCCTAGCGTGCGTTGTCGTGCCTTAGCCTTGTTTCCCCTTGCCGTGCCGTTCCTTCCGTTACACTTGCCTTTCCTTCCTTTCCCTTGCCTTCCTTACCTTCCGTTTCTCTTTGCTTGCCTTCCGTGCATTGCCTAGCCTTGGGTTGTCGTGCCTTAGCCTTGCCTCGCCTGACCGTGCTTTCCCATGCGTTACCCTTTCCTTGCCTTGCCGTGCATTGCCTAGCGTGCGTTGTCGTGCCTTAGCCTTGTTTCCCCTTGCCGTGCCGTTCCTTCCGTTACCATTGCCTTTCCTTGCTTTCCCTTGCCTTCCTTACCTTCCGTTACTCTTTGCTTGCCTTCCGTGCATTGCCTAGCCTTGCGTTGTCGTGCCTTAGCCTTATCTCGCCTGACCGTGCCTTCCTTTGCTTTAAGCTTTCCTTGCATTGTCGTGCATTGCCTAGCCTTGCGTTGTCGTGCATTAACCTTGCCTAGCCTCACCCTGCCTTGCCTTGCGTTACCCTTTCCTTCCCTTGCCGTGCATTTCCTAGCCGTGTGTTGTCGTGCCTTAGCCTTGTTACCCCTTGCCGTGCCGTTCCTTCCGTTACACTTGCCTTGCCTGGCTTTCCCTTTCCTTCCTTGCTTCCGTTACTCCTTGTTTGCTTTCCGTGCATTGCCTAGCCTTGCGTTGGCTCCTTAGCCTTGCCTCGCCTGACCGTGCTTTCCCATGCGTTACCCTTTCCTTGCCTTGCCGTGCATTGCCTAGCGTGCGTTGTCGTGCCTTAGCCTTGTTTCCCCTTGCCGTGCCGTTCCTTCCGTTACACTTGCCTTTCCTTGCTTTCCCTTGCCTTCCTTACCTTCCGTTACTCTTTGCTTGCCTTCCGTGCATTGCCTAGCCTTGCGTTGTCGTGCCTTATCCTTGCCTCACCTGACCGTGCCTTCCCCTGCGTTACCATTTCCTTGCCTTGCCGTGCATTGCCTAGCCCTGCGTTGTCGTGCCTTAGCCTTCTTACCCCTTGCCGTGCCGTTCCTTCCGTTACCCTTGCCTTCCCTTGCTTTCCCTTGCCTTCCTTGCCTTCCGTTACTCTTTGCTTGCTTTCCGTGCATTGCCTAGCCTTGCGTTGTCATGCCTTAGCCTTGCCTCGCCTGACCGTGCTTTCCCATGCGTTACCCTTTCCTTGCCTTGCCGTGCATTGCCTAGCGTGCGTTGTCGTGCCTTAGCCTTGTTTCCCCTTGCCGTGGCGTTCCTTCCGTTACACTTGCCTTTCCTTGCTTTCCCTTGCCTTCCTTGCCTTCCGTTACTCTTTGCTTGCCTTCCGTGCATTGCCTAGCCTTGCGTTGTCGTGCCTTAGCCTCGCCTCGCCTGACCGTGCTTTCCCATGCGTTACCCTTTCCTTGCCTTGCCGTGCATTGCCTAGCGTGCGTTGTCGTGCCTTAGCCTTGTTTCCCCTTGCCGTGCCGTTCCTTCCGTTACCCTTGCCTTTCCTTGCTTTTCCTTGCCTTCCTTACCTTCCGTTACTCTTTGCTTGCCTTCCCTGAATTGCCTAGCCTTGCGTTGTCGTGCCTTTGCCTTATCTCGCCTGACCTTGCCTTCCTTTGCTTTAAGCTTTCCTTGCATTGTCGTGCATTGCCTAGCCTTGCGTTTCGTGCATTAGCCTTGCCTAGCCTCACCGTGCCTTGCCTTGCGTTACCCTTTGCTTGCCTTGCCGTGCATTGCCTAGCCGTGCGTTGTCGTGCCTTAGCCTTGTTTCCCCTTGCCGTGCCGTTCCTTCCGTTACACTTGCCTTTCTTTGCTTTCCCTTGCCTTCCTTACCTTCCGTTACTCTTTGCTTGCCTTCCGTGGATTGCCTAGCCTTGCGTTGTCGTGCCTTAGCCTTGCCTCGCTTGAACGTGCTTTCCCATGCGTTACCCTTTCCTTGCCTTGCCGTGCATTACCCAGCCTGCGTTGCCGTGCCTTAGCCTTGTTTCCCCTTGCCGTGCAGTTCCTTCCGTTACCCTTGCCTTTCCTTGCTTTTCCTTGCCTTGCTTGCCTTCCGTTACTCTTTGCTTCCCTTCCCTGCATTGCCTAGCCTTGCGTTGTCGTGCCTTAGACTTATCTCGCCTGACCGTGCCTTCCTTTGCTTTAAGCTTTCCTTACATTGTCGTGCATTGCTTAGCCTTGCGTTGTCGTGCATTAGCCTTGCCTAGCCTCACCGTGCCTTGCCTTGCGTTACCCTTTCCTTGCCTTGCCGTGCATTGCCTAGCCGTGCGTTGTCGTGCCTTAGCCTTGATTCCCCTTGCCGTGGCGTGCCTTTTGTTACACTTGCCTTGCTTGCTTTGCGTTGCCTTCCTTTCCTTCCGTTACTCTTTCCTTGCCTTGCCGTGCATTGCCTAGCCTTGCATTGTCGTGCCTTATCCTTGCCTCACCTGACCGTGCCTTCCCCTGCGTTACCCTTTCCTTGCCTTGCCGTGCATTGCCTAGCCCTGCGTTGTCGTGCCTTAGCCTTCTTACCGCTTGCCGTGCCGTTCCTTCCGTTACCCTTGCCTTCCCTTGCTTTCCCTTTCCTTCCTTGCATTCCGTTACTCCTTGCTTGCTTGCCGTGCATTGCCTAGCCTTGCGTTGGCTTTCCTTAGCCTTGCCTCGCCTAACCGTGCTTTCCCATGCGTTACCCTTTCCTTGCCTTGCCGTGCATTGCCTAGCGTGCGTTGTCGTGCCTTAGCCTTGTTTCCCCTTGCCGTGCCGTTCCTTCCGTTACACTTGCTTTTCTTTCCTTTCCCTTGCCTTCCTTACCTTCCGTTACTCTTTGCTTGCCTTCCGTGCATTGCCTAGCCTTGCCTTGTCGTGCCTTAGCCTTATCTCGCCTGACCGTGCCTTCCTTTGCTTTAAGCTTTCCTTACATTGTCGTGCATTGCTTAGCCTTGCGTTGTCGTGCATTAGCCTTGCCTAGCCTCACCGTGCCTTGCCTTGCGTTACCCTTTCCTTGCCTTGCCGTGCATTGCCTAGCCGTGCGTTGTCGTACCTTTGCCTTGTTTCCCCTTGCCGTGGCGTGCCTTTTGTTACACTTGCCTTTCCTGGCTTTGACTTGCCTTCCTTTCCTTCCGTTACTCTTTCCTTGCCTTGCCGTGCATTGCCTAGCCTTGCATTGTCGTGCCTTATCCTGGCCTCACCTGACCGTGCCTTCCCCTGCGTTACCCTTTCCTTGCCTTGCCGTGCATTGCCTAGCCGTGCGTTGTCGTGCCTTAGCCTTGTTTCCCCTTGCCGTGCCGTTCCTTCCGTTACACTTGCCTTTCCTTCCTTTCCCTTGCCTTCCTTACCTTCCGTTACTGTTTGCTTGCCTTCCGTGCATTGCCTAGCCTTGCGTTGTCGTGCCTTAGCGTTGCCTCGCCTGACCGTGCTTTCAAATGCGTTTTCCTTTCCTTGCCTTGCCGTTCATTGCCTAGCGTTCGGTGTCGTACCTTAGACTTGTTTCCCGTTGCCGTGCCGTTCCTTCCGTTACCCTGGCCTTTCCTTCCTTTTCCTTGCCTTGCTTGCCTTCCGTTACTCTTGCTTGCCTTCCCTGAATTTCCTAGCCTTGCGTTGTCGTGCTTTAGAATTATCTCGCCTGACCTTGCCTTCCTTTGCTTTAAGATTTCCTTGCATTGTCGTGCATCGCCTAGCCTTGCGTTTTCGTGCATTAGCCTTGCCTAGCCTCACCGTGCCTTTCCTTGCGTTACCCTTTGCTTGCCTTACCGTGCATTGCCTAGCCGTGCGTTGTCGTGCCTTAGCCTTTTTTCCCCTTGCCGTGCCGTTCCTTCCGTTACACTTGCCTTTCTTTGCTTTCCCTTTCCTTCCTTACCTTCCGTTTCTCTTTGCTTGCCTTCCGTGCATTGCCTAGCCTTGGGTTGTCGTGCCTTAGCCTTGCCTCGCCTGACCGTGCTTTCCCATGCGTTACCCTTTCCTTGCCTTGCCGTGCATTGCCTAGTGTGCGTTTGCGTTTCGTGTGTGCGTTGTCGTGCCTTAGCCTTGTTTCCCCTTGCCGTGCCGTTCCTTCCGTTACCATTGCCTTTCCTTGCTTTCCCTTGCCTTCCTTACCTTCCGTTACTCTTTGCTTGCCTTCCGTGCATTGCCTAGCCTTGCCTTGTCGTGCCTTAGCCTTATCTCGCCTTACCGTGCCTTCCTTTGCTTTAAGCTTTCCTTGCATTGTCGTGCATTGCCTAGCCTTGCGTTGTCGTGCATTAGCCTTGCCTAGCCTCACCGTGCCTTGCCTTGCGTTACCGTTTCCTTGCCTTGCCGTGCATTGCCTAGCCGTGCGTTGTCGTGCCTTAGCCTTGATTCCCCTTGCCGTGGCGTGCCTTTTGTTACACTTGCCTTGCTTGCTTTGCGTTGCCTTCCTTTCCTTCCGTTACTCTTTCCTTGCCTTGCCGTGCATTGCCTAGCCTTGCATTGTCGTGCCTTATCCTTGCCTCACCTGACCGTGCCTTCCCCTGCGTTACCCTTTCCTTGCCTTGCCTTGCATTGCTTAGCCCTGCGTTGTCGTGCCTTAGCCTTCTTACCGCTTGCCGTGCCGTTCCTTCCGTTACCCTTGCCTTCCCTTGCTTTCCCTTTCCTTCCTTGCATTCCGTTACTCCTTGCTTGCTTGCCGTGCATTGCCTAGCCTTGCGTTGGCTTTCCTTAGCCTTGCCTCGCCTGACCGTGCTTTCCCATGCGTTACCCTTTCCTTGCCTTGCCGTGCATTGCCTAGCGTGCGTTGTCGTGCCTTAGCCTTGTTTCCCCTTGCCGTGCCGTTCCTTCCGTTACACTTGCCTTTCTTTGCTTTCCCTTGCCTTCCTTACCTTCCGTTACTCTTTGCTTGCCTTCCGTGCATTGCCAAGCCTTGCGTTGTCGTGCCTTAGCCTTGCCTCCCCTGACCGTTCTTTCCCATGCGTTACCCTTTCCTTCCCTTGCCGTGCATTGCCTAGCGTGCGTTGTCGTGCCTTAGACTTGTTTCCCCTTCCCGTGCCGTTCCTTCCGTTACCATTGCCTTTCCTTGCTTGCCTTTGCCTTCCTTACCTTCCGTTACTCTTTGCTTGCCTTCCCTGCATTGCCTAGCCTTGCGTTGTCGTGCCTTAGCCTTATCTCTTCTGACCGTGCCTTCTTTTGCTTTAAGCTTTACTTGCATTGTCGTTAATTGCCTAGCCTTGCGTTGTCGTGCATTAGCCTTGCCTAGCCACACCGTGCCATGTCTTGCGTTACCCTTTCCTTGCCTTGCCGTGCATTTCCTAGCCGTGTGTTGTCGTGCCTTAGCCTTGTTTCCCCTTGCCGTTGCGTGCCTTTTGTTACACTTGCCTTGCCTGGCTTTGCCTTGCCTTCCGTTCCGTTCCGTTACCCTTTCCTTGCCTTGCCGTTCTTTGCCTAGCGTTCGGTGTCGTGCCTTAGACTTGTTTCCCCTTGCCTTGCCGTTCCTTCCGTTACCCTGGTCTTTCCTTCCTTTTCCTTGCCTTGCTTACCTTCCGTTACTCTTTGCTTGCCTGCCCTGATCCTTCCGTTACCCTTGCCTTCCCTTGCTTTCCCTTGCCTTCCTTGCGTTCCGTTACTCTTTGCTTGCTTTCCGTGCATTGCCTAGCCTTGCGTTGTCATGCCTTAGCCTTGCATCGCCTGACCGTGCTTTCCCATTCGTTACCCTTTCCTTGCCTTGCCGTGCATTGCCTAGCCGTGCGTTGTCGTGCCTTAGCCTTGTTTCCCCTTGCCGTGCCGTTCCTTCCGTTACACTTGCCTTTCCTTCCTTTCCCTTGCCTTCCTTACCTTCCGTTACTCTTTGCTTGCCTTCCGTGCATTGCCTAGCCTTGCGTTGTCGTGCCTTAGCGTTGCCTCGCCTGACCGTGCTTTCAAATGCGTTTTCCTTTCCTTGCCTTGCCGTTCATTGCCTAGCGTCCGGTGTCGTGCCTTAGACTTGTTTCCCCTTGCCATGCCGTTCCTTCCGTTACCCTGGCCTTTCCTTCATTTTCCTTGCCTTGCTTACCTTCCGTTACTCTTTGCTTGCCTTCCCTGAATTTCCTAGCTTTGCGTTGTCGTGCCTTAGCCTTATCTCGCCTGACCTTGCCTTCCTTTGCTTTAAGCTTTCCTTGCATTGTCGTGCATCGCCTAGCCTTGCGTTGTCGTGCATTAGCCTTGCCTAGCCTCACCGTGCCTTGCCTTGCGTTACCCTTTGCTTGCCTTGCCGTGCATTGCCTAGCCGTGCGTTGTCGTGCCTTAGCCTTGTTTCCCCTTGCCGTGCCGTTCCTTCCGTTACACTTGACTTTCTTTGCTTTCCCTTGCCTTCCTTACCTTCCGTTACTCTTTGCTTGCCTTCCGAGCATTGCCTAGCCTTGCGTTGTCGTGCCTTAGCCTTGCCTCGCCTGAACGTGCTTTCCCATGCGTTACCCTTTCCTTGCCTTGCCGTGCATTGCCCAGCCTGCGTTGCCGTGCCTTAGCCTTGTTTCCCCTTGCCGTGCAGTTCCTTCCGTTCCCTTGCCTTTCCTTGCTTTTCCTTGCCTTGCTTACCTTCCGTTACTCTTTGCTTCCCTTCCCTGCATTGCCTAGCCTTGCGTTGTCGTGCCTTAGCCTTATCTCGCCTGACCGTGCCTTCCTTTTCTTTAAGCTTTCCTTGCATTGTCGTGCATTGCCTAGCCTTGCGTTGTCGTGCATTAGCCTTGCCTAGCCTCACCGTGCCTTGCCTTGCGTTACCCTTTCCTTGCCTTGCCGTGCATTCCCTAGCCGTGCGTTGTCGTGACTTAGCCTTGTTTCCCATTGCCGTGGCGTGCCTTTTGTTACAGTTGCCTTTCCTGGCTTTGATTTGCCTTCCTTTCCTTCCGTTACTCTTTCCTTACCTTGCCGTGCATTGCCTAGCCTTGCATTGTCGTGCCTTATCCTTGCCTCACCTGACAGTGCCTTCCCCTGCGTTACCCTTTCCTTGCCTTGCCGTGCATTGCCTAGCCCTGCGTTGTCGTGCCTTAGCCTTGTTACCCCTTGCCGTGCCGTTCCTTCCGTTACCCTTGCCTTCCCTTGCTTTCCCTTGCCTTCCTTGCGTTCCGTTACTCTTTGCTTGCTTTCCGTGCATTGCCTAGCCTTGCGTTGTCATGCCTTAGCCTTGCCTCGCCTGACCGTGCTTTCCCATGCGTTACCCTTTCCTTGCCTTTCCGTGCATTGCCTAGCCGTGCGTTGTCGTGCCTTAGCCTTGTTTCCCCTTACCGTGCTGTTCCTTCCGTTACACTTGCCTTTCCTTCCTTTCCCTTGCCTTCCTTACCTTCCGTTTCTCTTTGCTTCCCTTCACTGCATTGCCTAGCCTTGCGTTGTCGTGGCTTAGCGTTGCCTCGCCTGACCGTGCTTTCAAATGCGTTACCCTTTCCTTGCCTTTCCGTGCATTGCCTAGCGTTCGTTGTCGTGCCTTAGCCTTCTTACCCCTTGCCGTGCCGTTCCTTCCGTTACCCTGGCCTTTCCTTCCTTTTCCTTGCCTTGCTTACCTTCCGTTAGTCTTTGCTTGCCTTCCCTGAATTTCCTAGCCTTGCCTTGTCGTGCCTTAGCCTTATCTCGCCTGACCTTGCCTTCCTTTGCTTTAAGCTTTACTTGCATTGTCGTGCGTCGCCTAGCCTTGCGTTTTCGTGCATTAGCCTTGCCTAGCCTCACAGTGCCTTTCCTTGCGTTAACTTTTGCTTGCCTTGCCGTGCATTGCCTAGCCGTGCGTTGTCGTGCCTTAGCCTTGTTTCCCCTTGCCGTGCCGTTCCTTCCGTTACACTTGCCTTGCCTGGCTTTGCCTTGCCTTCCGTCCCTTCCGTTACTCTTTCCTTGCCTTGCCGTGCATTGCCTAGCCCTACGTTGTCGTGCCTTAGCCATGTTACCCCTTGCCGTGCCGTTCCTTCCGTTACCCTTGCCTTCCCTTGCTTTCCCTTGCCTTCCTTACGTTCCGTTACTCTTTGCTTGCTTTCCGTGCATTGCCTAGCCTTGCGTTGTCATGCCTTAGGCTTGCCTCGCCTGACCGTGTTTTCCCATGCGTTACCCTTTCCTTGCCTTGCCGTGCATTGCCTAGCGTGCGTTGTCGTGCCTTAGCCTTGTTTCCCCTTGCCGTGCCGTTCCTTCCGTTACACTTGCCTTTCTTTGCTTTCCCTTGCCTTCCTTACCTTCCGTTACCCTTTGCTTGCCTTCCGTGCATTGCCTAGCCTTGCGTTGTCATGCCTTAGCCTTGCATCGCCTGACCGTGCTTTCCCATGCGTTACCCTTTCCTTGCCTTGCCGTGCATTGCCTAGCCATGCGTAGTCGTGCCTTAGCCTTGTTTCCCCTTGCCGTGCCGTTCCTTCCGTTACACTTGCCTTTCCTTCCTTTCCCTTGCCTTCCTTACCTTCCGTTACTCTTTGCTTGCCTTCCTTGCATTGCCTAGCCTTGCGTTGTCGTGCCTTAGCGTTGCCTCGCCTGACCGTGCTTTCAAATGCGTTACCCTTTCCTTGCCTTGCCGTTCATTGCCTAGCGTTCGGTGTCGTGCCTTAGACTTGTTTCCCCTTGCCGTGCCGTTCCTTCCGTTACCCTGGCCTTTCCTTCCTTTTCCTTGCCTTGCTTACCTTCCTTTACTCTTTGCTTGCCTTCCCTGAATTTCCTAGCCTTGCGTTGTCGTGCCTTAGAATTATCTCGCCTGACCTTGCCTTCCTTTGCTTTAAGCTTTCCTTGCATTGTCGTGCATCGACTAGCCTTGCGTTTTCGTGCATTAGCCTTGCCTAGCCTCACCGTGCCTTTCCTTGCGTTACCCTTTGCTTGCCTTGCCGTGCATTGCCTAGCCGTGCGTTGTCGTGCCTTAGCTTTGTTTCCCCTTGCCGTGCCGTTCCTTCCGTTACACTTGCCTTTCTTTGCTTTCCCTTGCCTTCCTTACCTTCCGTTACTCTTTGCTTGCCTTCCGTGCATTGCCTAGCCTTGCGTTGTCGTGCCTTAGCCTTGCCTCGCCTGACCGTGCTTTCCCATGCGTTACCCTTTCCTTGCCTTGCCGTGCATTGCCTAGCGTGCGTTGTCGTGCCTTAGCCTTGTTTCCCCTTGCCGTGCCGTTCCTTCCGTTACCATTGCCTTTCCTTGCTTTCCCTTGCCTTCCTTACCTTCCGTTACTCTTTGCTTGCCTTCCGTGCATTGCCTAGCCTTGCGTTGTCGTGCCTTAGCCTTATCTCGCCTGACCGTGCCTTCCTTTGCTTTAAGCTTTCCTTGCATTGTCGTGCATTGCCTAGCCTTGCGTTGTCGTGCATTAGCCTTGCCTAGCCTCACCGTGCCTTTCCCATGCGTTACCCTTTCCTTGCCTTGCCGTGCATTGCCTAGCGTGCGTTGTCGTGCCTTAGCCTTGTTTCCCCTTGCCGTGCCGTTCCTTCCGTTACACTTGCCTTTCTTTGCTTTCCCTTGCCTTCCTTACCTTCCTTTACTCTTTGCTTGCCTTCCGTGCATTGCCTAGCCTTGCGTTGTCGTGCCTTAGCCTTATCTCGCCTGACCGTGCCTTCCTTTGCTTTAAGCTTTCCTTGCATTGTCGTGCATTGCCTAGCCTTGCGTTGTCGTGCATTAACCTTGCCTAGCCTCACCGTGCCTTGCCTTGCGTTACCCTTTCCTTGCCTTGCCGTGCATTGCCTAGCGTGCGTTGTCGTGCCTTAGCCTTGTTTCCCCTTGCCGTGCCGTTCCTTCCGTTACACTTGTCTTTCTTTGCTTTCCCTTGCCTTCCTTACCTTCCGTTACTCTTTGCTTGCCTTCCGTGCATTGCCTAGCCTTCCGTTGTCGTGCATTAACCTTGCCTAGCCTGACCCTGCCTTGCCTTGCGTTACCCTTTCCTTCCCTTGCCGTGCATTTCCTAGCCGTGTGTTGTCGTGCCTTAGCCTTGTTTCCCCTTGCCGTGCCGTTCCTTCCGTTACACTTGCCTTTCCTTGCTTTCCCTTGCCTTCCTTACCTTCCGTTACTCTTTGCTTGCCTTCCGTGCATTGCCTAGCCTTGCGTTGTCGTGCCTTAGCCTTATCTCGCCTGACCGTGCCTTCCTTTGCTTTAAGCTTTCCTTGCATTGTCGTGCATTGCCTAGCCTTGCGTTGTCGTGCATTAGCCTTGCCTAGCCTCACCGTGCCTTGCCTTGCGTTACCCTTTCCTTGCCTTGCCGTGCATTCCCTAGCCGTGCGTTGTCGTGCCTTAGCCTTGTTTCCCCTTGCCGTGCCGTTCCTTCCGTTACACTTGCCTTTCCTTCCTTTCCCTTGCCTTCCTTACCTTCCGTTTCTCTTTGCTTGCCTTCCGTGCATTGCCTAGCCTTGCGTTGTCGTGGCTTAGCGTTGCCTCGCCTGACCGTGCTTTCAAATGCGTTACCCTTTCCTTGCCTTGCCGTTCATTGCCTAGCGTTCGGTGTCGTGCCTTAGACTTGTTTCCCATTGCCGTGGCGTTCCTTCCGTTACCCTGGCCTTTCCTTCCTTTTCCTTGCCTTGCTTACCTTCCGTTAGTCTTTGCTTGCCTTCCCTGAATTTCCTAGCCTTGCCTTGTCGTGCCTTAGCCTTATCTCGCATGACCTTGCCTTCCTTTGCTTTCAGTTTCCTTGCATTGTCGTGCGTCGCCTAGCCTTGCGTTTTCGTGCATTAGCCTTGCCTAGCCTCACAGTGCCTTTCCTTGCGTTAACTTTTCCTTGCCTTGCCGTGCATTGCCTAGCCGTGCGTTGTCGTGCCTTAGCCTTGTTTCCCCTTGCCGTGCCGTTCCTTCCGTTACACTTGCCTTGCCTGGCTTTGCCTTGCCTTCCGTTCCTTCCGTTACTCTTTCCTTGCCTTGCCGTGCATTGCCTAGCCCTGCGTTGTCGTGCCTTAGCCATGTTACCCCTTGCCGTGCCGTTCCTTCCGTTACCCTTGCCTTCCCTTGCTTTCCCTTGCCTTCCTTGCGTTCCGTTACTCTTTGCTTGCTTTCCGTGCATTGCCTAGCCTTGCGTTGTCATGCCTTAGGCTTGCCTCGCCTGACCGTGTTTTCCCATACGTTACCCTTTCCTTGCCTTGCCGTGCATTGCCTAGCGTGCGTTGTCGTGCCTTAGCCTTGTTTCCCCTTGCCGTGCAGTTCCTTCCGTTACACTTGCCTTTCTTTGCTTTCCCTTGCCTTCCTTACCTTCCGTTACTCTTTGCTTGCCTTCCGTGCATTGCCTAGCCTTGCGTTGTCGTGCCTTAGCCTTGCCTCGCCTGAACGTGCTTTCCCATGGGTTACCCTTTCCTTGCCTTGCCGTGCATTGCCAGCCTGCGTTGCCGTGCCTTAGCCTTGTTTCCCCTTGCCGTGCAGTTCCTTCCATTACCCTTGCCTTTCCTTGATTTTCCTTACCTTGCTTGCCTTCCGTTACTCTTTGCTTCCCTTCCCTGCATTGCCTAGCCTTGCGTTGTCGTGCCTTAGACTTATCTCGCCTGACCGTGCCTTCCTTTGCTTTAAGCTTTTCTTGCATTGTCGTGCATTGCTTAGCCTTGCGTTGTCGTGCATTAGCCTTGCCTAGCCTCACCGTGCCTTGCCTTGCGTTACCCTTTCCTTGCCTTGCCGTGCATTGCCTAGCCGTGCGTTGTCGTACCTTAGCCTTGTTTCCCCTTGCCGTGGCGTGCCTTTTGTTACACTTGACTTTCCTGGCTTTGAATTGCCTTCCTTTCCTTCCGTTACTCTTTCCTTGCCTTGCCGTGCATTGCCTAGCCTTGCATTGTCGTGCCTTATCCTTGCCTCACCTGACCGTGCCTTCCCCTGCGTTACCCTTTCCTTGCCTTGCCGTGCATTGCCTAGCCCTGCGTTGCCGTGCCTTAGCCTTGTTACCCCTTCCCGTGCCGTTCCTTCCGTTACCCTTGCCTTTCCTTGCTTTCCCTTGCCTTCCTTACCTTCCGTTACTCTTTGCTTGCCTTCCGTGCATTGCCTAGCCTTGCGTTGTCATGCCTTAGCCTTGCATCGCCTGACCGTGCTTTCCCATGCGTTACACGTTCCTTGCCTTGCAGTGCATTGCCTAGCCATGCGTTGTCGTGCCTTAGCCTTGTTTCCCCTTGCCGTGCCGTTCCTTCCGTTACACTTGCCTTTCCTTCCTTTCCCTTGCCTTCCTTACCTTCCGTTACTCTTTGCTTGCCTTCCGTGCATTGCCTAGCCTTGCGTTGTCGTGCCTTAGCGTTGCCTCGCCTGACCGTGCTTTCAAATGCGTTACCCTTTCCTTGCCTTGCCGTTCATTGCCTAGCGTTCGGTGTCGTGCCTTAGACTTGTTTCCCCTTGCCGTGCCGTTCCTTCCGTTACCCTGGCCTTTCCTTCCTTTTCCTTGCCTTGCTTACCTTCCTTTACTCTTTGCTTGCCTTCCCTGAATTTCCTAGCCTTGCGTTGTCGTGCCTTAGAATTATCTCGCCTGACCTTGCCTTCCTTTGCTTTAAGCTTTCCTTGCATTGTCGTGCATCGCCTAGCCTTGCGTTTTCGTGCATTAGCCTTGCCTAGCCTCACCGTGCCTTTCCTTGCGTTACCCTTTCCTTGCCTTGCCGTTCATTGCCTAGCGTTCGGTGTCGTGCCTTAGCCTTGTTTCCCCTTGCCGTGCCGTTCCTTCCGTTACACTTGCCTTTCTTTGCTTTCCCTTTCCTTCCTTACCTTCCGTTTCTGTTTGCTTGCCTTCCGTGCATTGCCTAGCCTTGGGTTGTCGTGCCTTAGCCTTGCCTCGCCTGACCGTGCTTTCCCATGCGTTACCCTTTCCTTGCCTTGCCGTGCATTGCCTAGCGTGCGTTGTCGTGCCTTAGCCTTGTTTCCCCTTGCCGTGCCGTTCCTTGTTACCATTGCCTTTCCTTGCTTTCCCTTGCCTTCCTTACCTTCCGTTACTCTTTGCTTGCCTTCCCTGCATTGCCTAGCCTTGCGTTGTCGTGCCTTAGACTTATCTCGCCTGACCGTGCCTTCCTTTGCTTTAAGCTTTCCTTGCATTGTCGTGCATTGCTTAGCCTTGCGTTGTCGTGCATTAGCCTTGCCTAGCCTCACCGTGCCTTGCCTTGCGTTACCCTTTCCTTGCCTTGCCGTGCATTGCCTAGCCGTGCGTTGTCGTACCTTAGCCTTGTTTCCCCTTGCCGTGGCGTGCCTTTTGTTACACTTGCCTTTCCTGGCTTTGACTTGCCTTCCTTTCCTTCCGTTACTCTTTCCTTGCCTTGCCGTGCATTGCCTAGCCTTGCATTGTCGTGCCTTATCCTTGCTTCACCTGACCGTGCCTTCCCCTGCGTTACCCATTCCTTGCCTTGCCGTGCATTGCCTAGCCCTGCGTTGCCGTGCCTTAGCCTTGTTACCCCTTGCCGTGCCGTTCCTTCCGTTACCCTTGCCTTCCGTTGCTTTCCCTTGCCTTCCTTGCGTTCCGTTACTCTTTGCTTGCTTTCCGTGCATTGCCTAGCCTTGCGTTGTCATGCCTTAGCCTTGCATCGCCTGACCGTGCTTTCCCATGCGTTACCCTTTCCTTGCCTTGCCGTGCAGTGCCTAGCCATGCGTTGTCGTGCCTTAGCCTTGTTTCCCCTTGCCGTGCCGTTCCTTCCGTTACACTTGCCTTTCCTTCCTTTCCCTTGCCTTCCTTACCTTCCGTTACTCTTTGCTTGCCTTCCGTGCATTGCCTAGCCTTGCGTTGTCGTGCCTTAGCGTTGCCTCGCCTGACCGTGCTTTCAAATGCGTTACCCTTTCCTTGCCTTGCCGTGCATTGCCTAGCGTTCGGTGTCGTGCCTTAGCCTTGTTTCCCCTTGCCGTGCCGTTCCTTCCGTTACCCTGGCCTTTCCTTCCTTTTCCTTGCCTTGCTTACCGTCCTTTACTCTTTGCTTGCCTTCCCTGAATTTCCTAGCCTTGCGTTGTCGTGCCTTAGAATTATCTCGCCTGACCTTGCCTTCCTTTGCTTTAAGCTTTCCTTGCATTGTCGTGCATCGCCTAGCCTTGCGTTTTCGTGCATTAGCCTTGCCTAGCCTCACCGTGCCTTGCCTTGCGTTACCCTTTCCTTGCCTTGCCGTGCATTGCCTAGCGTTCGGTGTCGTGCCTTAGCCTTGTTTCCCCTTGCCGTGCCGTTCCTTCCGTTACACTTGCCTTTCTTTGCTTTCCCTTTCCTTCCTTACCTTCCGTTTCTCTTTGCTTGCCTTCCGTGCATTGCCTAGCCTTGGGTTGTCGTGCCTTAGCCTTGCCTCGCCTGACCGTGCTTTCCCATGCGTTACCCTTTCCTTGCCTTGCCGTGCATTGCCTAGCGTGCGTTGTCGTGCCTTAGCCTTGTTTCCCCTTGCCGTGCCGTTCCTTCCGTTACCATTGCCTTTCCTTGCTTTCCCTTGCCTTCCTTACCTTCCGTTACTCTTTGCTTGCCTTCCGTGCATTGCCTAGCCTTGCGTTGTCGTGCCTTAGCCTTATCTCGCCTGACCGTGCCTTCCTTTGCTTTAAGCTTTCCTTGCATTGTCGTGCATTGCCTAGCCTTGTGTTGTCGTGCATTAACCTTGCCTAGCCTCACCGTGCCTTGCCTTGCGTTACCCTTTCCTTGCCTTGCCGTGCATTGCCTAGCGTGCGTTGTCGTGCCTTAGCCTTGTTTCCCCTTGCCGTGCCGTTCCTTCCGTTACACTTGCCTTTCTTTGCTTTCCCTTGCCTTCCTTACCTTCCGTTACTCTTTGCTTGCCTTCCGTGCATTGCCTAGCCTTGCGTTGTCGTGCCTTAGCCTTATCTCGCCTGACCGTGCCTTCCTTTGCTTTAAGCTTTCCTTGCATTGTCGTGCATTGCCTAGCCTTGCGTTGTCGTGCATTAGCCTTGCCTAGCCTCACCGTGCCTTGCCTTGCGTTACCCTTTCCTTGCCTTGCCGTGCATTGCCTAGCCGTGCGTTGTCGTGCCTTAGCCTTGTTTCCCCTTGCCGTGCTGTTCCTTCCGTTACACTTGCCTTTCCTTCCTTTCCCTTGCCTTCCTTACCTTCCGTTTCTCTTTGCTTGCCTTCCGTGCATTGCCTAGCCTTGCGTTGTCGTGGCTTAGCGTTGCCTCGCCTGACCGTGCTTTCAAATGCGTTACCCTTTCCTTGCCTTGCCGTTCATTGCCTAGCGTTCGGTGTCGTGCCTTAGACTTGTTTCCCCTTGCCGTGCCGTTCCTTCCGTTACCGTGGCCTTTCCTTCCTTTTCCTTGCCTTGCTTACCTTCCGTTAGTCTTTGCTTGCCTTCCCTGAATTTCCTAGCCTTGCCTTGTCGTGCCTTAGCCTTATCTCGCCTGACCTTCCCTTCCTTTGCTTTCAGTTTCCTTGCATTGTCGTGCGTCGCCTAGCCTTGCGTTTTCGTGCATTAGCCTTGCCTAGCCTCACAGTGCCTTTCCTTGCGTTAACTTTTGCTTGCCTTGCCGTGCATTGCCTAGCCGTGCGTTGTCGTGCCTTAGCTTTGTTTCCCCTTGCCGTGCCGTTCCTTCCGTTACACTTGCCTTGCCTGGCTTTGCCTTGCCTTCCGTTCCTTCCGTTACTCTTTCCTTGCCTTGCCGTGCATTGCCTAGCCGTGCGTTGTCGTGCCTTAGCCATGTTACCCCTTGCCGTGCCGTTCCTTCCGTTACCCTTGCCTTCCCTTGCTTTCCCTTGCCTTCCTTGCGTTCCGTTACTCTTTGCTTGCTTTCCGTGCATTGCCTAGCCTTGCGTTGTCATGCCTTAGGCTTGCCTCGCCTGACCGTGCTTTCCCATGCGTTACCCTTTCCTTGCCTTGCCGTGCATTGCCTAGCGTGCGTTGTCGTGCCTTAGGCTTGTTTCCCCTTGCCGTGCCGTTCCTTCCGTTACACTTGCCTTTCTTTGCTTTCCCTTTCCTTCCTTACCTTCCGTTTCTCTTTGCTTGCCTTCCGTGCATTGCCTAGCCTTGGGTTGTCGTGCCTTAGCCTTGCCTCGCCTGACCGTGCTTTCCCATGCGTTACCCTTTCCTTGCCTTGCCGTGCATTGCCTAGCGTGCGTTGTCGTGCCTTAGCCTTGTTTCCCCTTGCCGTGCCGTTCCTTCCGTTACCATTGCCTTTCCTTGCTTTCCCTTGCCTTCCTTACCTTCCGTTACTCTTTGCTTGCCTTCCCTGCATTGCCTAGCCTTGCGTTGTCGTGCCTTAGACTTATCTCGCCTGACCGTGCCTTCCTTTGCTTTAAGCTTTCCTTGCCTTGTCGTGCATTGCCTAGCCTTGCGTTGTCGTGCATTAGCCTTGCCTAGCCTCACCGTGCCTTGCCTTGCGTTACCATTTCCTTGCCTTGCCGTGCATTGCCTAGCCGTGCGTTGTCGTACCTTAGCCTTGTTTCCCCTTGCCGTGGCGTGCCTTTTGTTACACTTGCCTTTCCTGGCTTTGAATTGCCTTCCTTTCCTTCCGTTACTCTTTCCTTGCCTTGCCGTGCATTGCCTAGCCTTGCATTGTCGTGCCTTATCCTTGCCTCACCTGACCGTGCCTTCCCCTGCGTTACCCTTTCCTTGCCTTGCCGTGCATTGCCTAGCCCTGCGTTGCCGTGCCTTAGCCTTGTTACCCCTTGCCGTGCCGTTCCTTCCGTTACCCTTGCCTTCCCTTGCTTTCCCTTGCCTTCCTTGCGTTCCGTTACTCTTTGCTTGCTTTCCGTGCATTGCCTAGCCTTGCGTTGTCATGCCTTAGCCTTGCATCGCCTCACCGTGCTTTGCCTTGCGTTACCCTTTCCTTGCCTTCCCGTGCATTGCCTAGCCATGCGTTGTCGTGCCTTAGCCTTGTTTCCCTTTGCCGTGCCGTGCCTTTCGTTACCCTTGCCTCGCCTTGCTTGGCCTTGCCTTCCTTGCCTTCCCTTACTCTTTCCTTGCCTTGCCGTG
Organism: Macrotis lagotis; assembly: GCF_037893015.1. Taxonomy (NCBI): domain Eukaryota; kingdom Metazoa; phylum Chordata; class Mammalia; order Peramelemorphia; family Peramelidae; genus Macrotis; species Macrotis lagotis. Next base: position 162,495 of record NW_027422240.1, read on the forward strand.
CATTGCCTAGCCTTGCGTTGTCGTGCCTTAGCGTTGCCTCGCCTGACCGTGCTTTCAAATGCGTTACCCTTTCCTTGCCTTGCCGTTCATTGCCTAGCGTTCGGTGTCGTGCCTTAGCCTTGTTTCCCCTTGCCGTGCCGTTCCTTCCGTTACACTTGCCTTTCCTTGCTTTCCCTTGCCTTCCTTACCTTCCGTTACTCTTTGCTTACCTTCCGTGCATTGCCTAGCCTTGCGTTGTCGTGCCTTAGCCTTATCTCGCCTGACCGTGCCTTCCTTTGCTTTAAGCTTTCCTTGCATTGTCGTGCATTGCCTAGCCTTGCGTTGTCGTGCATTAGCCTTGCCTAGCCTCACCGTGCCTTGCCTTGCGTTACCCTTTCCTTGCCTTGCCGTGCATTGCCTAGCGTGCGTTGTCGTGCCTTAGCCTTGTTTCCCCTTGCCGTGCCGTTCCTTCCGTTACACTTGCCTTTCTTTGCTTTCCCTTGCCTTCCTTACCTTCCGTTACTCTTTGCTTGCCTTCCGTGCATTGCCTATCCTTGCGTTGTCGTGCCTTAGCCTTATCTCGCCTGACCGTGCCTTCCTTTGCTTTAAGCTTTCCTTGCATTGTCGTGCATTGCCTAGCCTTGCGTTGTCGTGCATTAGCCTTGCCTAGCCTCACCGTGCCTTGCCTTGCGTTACCCTTTCCTTGCCTTGCCGTGCATTCCCTAGCAGTGCGTTGTCGTGCCTTAGCCTTGTTTCCCCTTGCCGTGCTGTTCCTTCCGTTACACTTGCCTTTCCTTCCTTTCCCTTGCCTTCCTTACCTTCCGTTTCTCTTTGCTTGCCTTCCGTGCATTGCCTAGCCTTGCGTTGTCGTGCCTTAGCGTTGCCTCGCCTGACCGTGCTTTCAAATGCGTTACCCTTTCCTTGCCTTGCCGTTCATTGCCTAGCGTTCGGTGTCGTGCCTTAGACTTGTTTCCCCTTGCCGTGCCGTTCCTTCCGTTACCCTGGCCTTTCCTTCCTTTTCCTCACCTTGCTTACCTTCCGTTAGTCTTTGCTTGCCTTCCCTGAATTTCCTAGCCTTGCCTTGTCGTGCCTTAGCCTTATCTCGCCTGACCTTGCGTTCCTTTGCTTTCAGTTTCCTTGCATTGTCGTGCGTCGCCTAGCCTTGCGTTTTCGTGCATTAGCCTTGCCTAGCCTCACAGTGCCTTTCCTTGCGTTAACTTTTGCTTGCCTTGCCGTGCATTGCCTAGCCGTGCGTTGTCGTGCCTTAGCCTTGTTTCCCCTTGCCGTGCCTTCCGTTACACTTGCCTTGCCTGGCTTTTCCTTGCCTTCCGTTACTTTTTCCTTGCCTTGCCGTGCATTGCCTAGCCCTGCGTTGTCGTGCCTTAGCCATGTTACCCCTTGCCGTGCCGTTCCTTCCGTTACCCTTGCCTTCCCTTGCTTTCCCTTGCCTTCCTTGCGTTCCGTTACTCTTTGCTTGCTTTCCGTGCATTGCCTAGCCTTGCGTTGTCATGCCTTAGGCTTGCCTCGCCTGACCGTGTTTTCCCATGCGTTACCCTTTCCTTGCCTTGCCGTGCATTGCCTAGCGTGCGTTGTCGTGCCTTAGCCTTGTTTCCCCTTGCCGTGCAGTTCCTTCCGTTACACTTGCCTTCTTTGCTTTCCCTTGCCTTCCTTACCTTCCGTTACTCTTTGCTTGCCTTCCGTGCATTGCCTAGCCTTGCGTTGTCGTGCCTTAGCCTTGCCTCGCCTGAACGTGCTTTCCCATGGGTTACGCTTTCCTTGCCTTGCCGTGCATTGCCAGCCTGCGTTGCCGTGCCTTAGCCTTGTTTCCCCTTGCCGTGCAGTTCCTTCCATTACCCTTGCCTTTCCTTGCTTTTCCTTACCTTGCTTGGCTTCCGTTACTCTTTGCTTCCCTTCCCTGCATTGCCTAGCCTTGCGTTGTCGTGCCTTAGACTTATCTCGCCTGACCGTGCCTTCCTTTGCTTTAAGCTTTCCTTGCATTGTCGTGCATTGCTTAGCCTTGCGTTGTCGTGCATTAGCCTTGCCTAGCCTCACCGTGCCTTGCCTTGCGTTACCCTTTCCTTGCCTTGCCGTGCATTGCCTAGCCGTGCGTTGTCGTACCTTAGCCTTGTTTCCCCTTGCCGTGGCGTGCCTTTTGTTACACTTGACTTTCCTGGCTTTGAATTGCCTTCCTTTCCTTCCGTTACTCTTTCCTTGCCTTGCCGTGCATTGCCTAGCCTTGCATTGTCGTGCCTTATCCTTGCCTCACCTGACCGTGCCTTCCCCTGCGTTACCCTTTCCTTGCCTTGCCGTGCATTGCCTAGCCCTGCGTTGCCGTGCCTTAGCCTTCTTACCCCTTGCCGTGCCGTTCCTTCCGTTACCCTTGCCTTCCCTTGATTTCCCTTGCCTTCCTTGCGTTCCGTTACTCTTTGCTTGCTTTCCGTGCATTGCCTAGCCTTGCGTTGTCATGCCTTAGCCTTGCATCGCCTGACCGTGCTTTCCCATGCGTTACCCTTTCCTTGCCTTGCAGTGCATTGCCTAGCCATGCGTTGTCGTGCCTTAGCCTTGTTTCCCCTTGCCGTGCCGTTCCTTCCGTTACACTTGCCTTTCCTTCCTTTCCCTTGCCTTCCTTACCTTCCGTTACTCTTTGCTTGCCTTCCGTGCATTGCCTAGCCTTGCGTTGTCGTGCCTTAGCGTTGCCTCGCCTGACCGTGCTTTCAAATGCGTTACCCTTTCCTTGCCTTGCCGTTCATTGCCTAGCGTTCGGTGTCGTGCCTTAGACTTGTTTCCCCTTGCCGTGCCGTTCCTTCCGTTACCCTGGCCTTTCCTTCCTTTTCCTTGCCTTGCTTACCTTCCTTTACTCTTTGCTTGCCTTCCCTGAATTTCCTAGCCTTGCGTTGTCGTGCCTTAGAATTATCTCGCCTGACCTTGCCTTCCTTTGCTTTAAGCTTTCCTTGCATTGTCGTGCATCGCCTAGCCTTGCGTTTTCGTGCATTAGCCTTGCCTAGCCTCACCGTGCCTTGCCTTGCGTTACCCTTTCCTTGCCTTGCCGTGCATTGCCTAGCGTTCGTTGTCGTTCCTTAGCCTTGTTTCCCCTTGCCGTGCCGTTCCTTCCGTTACACTTGCCTTTCTTTGCTTTCCCTTTCCTTCCTTACCTTCCGTTTCTGTTTGCTTGCCTTCCGTGCATTGCCTAGCCTTGGGTTGTCGTGCCTTAGCCTTGCCTCGCCTGACCGTGCTTTCCCATGCGTTACCCTTTCCTTGCCTTGCCGTGCATTGCCTAGCGTGCGTTGTCGTGCCTTAGCCTTGTTTCCCCTTGCCGTGCCGTTCCTTCCGTTACCATTGCCTTTCCTTGCTTTCCCTTGCCTTCCTTACCTTCCGTTACTCTTTGCTTGCCTTCCCTGCATTGCCTAGCCTTGCGTTGTCGTGCCTTAGACTTATCTCGCCTGACCGTGCCTTCCTTTGCTTTAAGCTTTCCTTGCATTGTCGTGCATTGCTTAGCCTTGCGTTGTCGTGCATTAGCCTTGCCTAGCCTCACCGTGCCTTGCCTTGCGTTACCCTTTCCTTGCCTTGCCGTGCATTGCCTAGCCGTGCGTTGTCGTACCTTAGCCTTGTTTCCCCTTGCCGTGGCGTGCCTTTTGTTACACTTGCCTTTCCTGGCTTTGAATTGCCTTCCTTTCCTTCCGTTACTCTTTCCTTGCCTTGCCGTGCATTGCCTAGCCTTGCATTGTCGTGCCTTATCCTTGCCTCACCTGACCGTGCCTTCCCCTGCGTTACCCTTTCCTTGCCTTGCCGTGCATTGCCTAGCCCTGCGTTACCGTGCCTTAGCCTTGTTACCCCTTGCCGTGCCGTTCCTTCCGTTACCCTTGCCTTCCCTTGCTTTCCCTTGCCTTCCTTGCGTTCCGTTACTCTTTGCTTGCTTTCCGTGCATTGCCTAGCCTTGCGTTGTCATGCCTTAGCCTTGCATCGCCTGACCGTGCTTTCCCATGCGTTACCCTTTCCTTGCCTTGCCGTGCATTGCCTAGCCATGCGTTGTCGTGCCTTAGCCTTGTTTCCCCTTGCCGTGCCGTTCCTTCCGGTACACTTGCCTTTCCTTCCTTTCCCTTGCCTTCCTTACCTTCCGTTACTCTTTGCTTGCCTTCCGTGCATTGCCTAGCCTTGCGTTGTCGTGCCTTAGCGTTGCCTCGCCTGACCGTGCTTTCAAATGCGTTACCCTTTCCTTGCCTTGCCGTTCATTGCCTAGCGTTCGGTGTCGTGCCTTAGACTTGTTTCCCCTTGCCGTGCCGTTCCTTCCGTTACCCTGGCCTTTCCTTCCTTTTCCTTGCCTTGCTTACCTTCCTTTACTCTTTGCTTGCCTTCCCTGAATTTCCTAGCCTTGCGTTGTCGTGCCTTAGAATTATCTCGCCTGACCTTGCCTTCCTTTGCTTTAAGCTTTCCTTGCATTGTCGTGCGTCGCCTAGCCTTGCGTTTTCGTGCATTAGCCTTGCCTAGCCTCACCGTGCCTTTCCTTGCGTTACCCTTTCCTTGCCTTGCCGTTCATTGCCTAGCGTTCGGTGTCGTGCCTTAGACTTGTTTCCCCTTGCCGTGCCGTTCCTTTCGTTACACTTGCCTTTCTTTGCTTTCCCTTTCCTTCCTTACCTTCCGTTTCTGTTTGCTTGCCTTCCGTGCATTGCCTAGCCTTGGGTTGTCGTGCCTTAGCCTTGCCTCGCCTGACCGTGCTTTCCCATGCGTTACCCTTTCCTTGCCTTGCCGTGTATTGCCTAGCGTGCGTTGTCGTGCCTTAGCCTTGTTTCCCCTTGCCGTGCCGTTCCTTCCGTTACCATTGCCTTTCCTTGCTTTCCCTTGCCTTCCTTACCTTCCGTTACTCTTTGCTTGCCTTCCCTGCATTGCGTAGCCTTGCGTTGTCGTGCCTTAGACTTATCTCGCCTGACCGTGCCTTCCTTTGCTTTAAGCTTTCCTTGCATTGTCGTGCATTGCTTAGCCTTGCGTTGTCGTGCATTAGCCTTGCCTAGCCTCACCGTGCCTTGCCTTGCGTTACCCTTTCCTTGCCTTGCCGTGCATTGCCTAGCCGTGCGTTGTCGTACCTTAGCCTTGTTTCCCCTTGCCGTGGCGTGCCTTTTGTTACACTTGCCTTTCCTGGCTTTGAATTGCCTTCCTTTCCTTCCGTTACTCTTTCCTTGCCTTGCCGTGCATTGCCTAGCCTTGCATTGTCGTGCCTTATCCTTGCCTCACCTGACCGTGCCTTCCCCTGCGTTACCCTTTCCTTGCCTTGCCGTGCATTGCCTAGCCCTGCGTTGCCGTGCCTTAGCCTTGTTACCCCTTGCCGTGCCGTTCCTTCCGTTACCCTTGCCTTCCCTTGCTTTCCCTTGCCTTCCTTGCGTTCCGTTACTCTTTGCTTGCTTTCCGTGCATTGCCTAGCCTTGCGTTGTCATGCCTTAGCCTTGCATCGCCTGACCGTGCTTTCCCATGCGTTACCCTTTCCTTGCCTTGCCGTGCATTGCCTAGCCATGCGTTGTCGTGCCTTAGGCTTGTTTCCCCTTGCCGTGCCGTTCCTTCCGGTACACTTGCCTTTCCTTCCTTTCCCTTGCCTTCCTTACCTTCCGTTACTCTTTGCTTGCCTTCCGTGCATTGCCTAGCCTTGCGTTGTCGTGCCTTAGCGTTGCCTCGCCTGACCGTGCTTTCAAAGGCGTTACCCTTTCCTTGCCTTGCCGTTCATTGCCTAGCGTTCGGTGTCGTGCCTTAGACTTGTTTCCCCTTGCCGTGCCGTTCCTTCCGTTACCCTGGCCTTTCCTTCCTTTTCCTTGCCTTGCTTACCTTCCTTTACTCTTTGCTTGCCTTCCCTGAATTTCCTAGCCTTGCGTTGTCGTGCCTTAGAATTATCTCGCCTGACCTTGCCTTCCTTTGCTTTAAGCTTTCCTTGCATTGTCGTGCATCGCCTAGCCTTGCGTTTTCGTGCATTAGCCTTGCCTAGCCTCAGCGTGCCTTTCCTTGCGTTACCCTTTCCTTGCCTTGCCGTTCATTGCCTAGCGTTCGGTGTCGTGCCTTAGCCTTGTTTCCCCTTGCCGTGCCGTTCCTTCCGTTACACTTGCCTTTCTTTGCTTTCCCTTTCCTTCCTTACCTTCCGTTTCTCTTTGCTTGCCTTCCGGGCATTGCCTAGCCTTGGGTTGTCGTGCCTTAGCCTTGCCTCGCCTGACCGTGCTTTCCCATGCGTTACCCTTTCCTTGCCTTGCCGTGCATTGCCTAGCGTGCGTTGTCGTGCCTTAGCCTTGTTTCCCCTTGCCGTGCCGTTCCTTCCGTTACCATTGCCTTTCCTTGCTTTCCCTTGCCTTCCTTACCTTCCGTTACTCTTTGCTTGCCTTCCGTGCATTGCCTAGCCTTGCGTTGTCGTGCCTTAGCCTTATCTCGCCTGACCGTGCCTTCCTTTGCTTTAAGCTTTCCTTGCATTGTCGTGCATTGCCTAGCCTTGTGTTGTCGTGCATTAACCTTGCCTAGCCTCACCGTGCCTTGCCTTGCGTTACCCTTTCCTTCCCTTGCCGTGCATTGCCTAGCCGTGCGTTGTGGTGCCTTAGCCTTGTTTCCCCTTGCCGTGCCGTTCCTTCCGTTACCCTTGCCTTCCCTTGATTTCCCTTGCCTTCCTTGCGTTCCGTTACTCTTTGCTTGCTTTCCGTGCATTGCCTAGCCTTGCGTTGTCATGCCTTAGCCTTGCATCGCCTGACCGTGCTTTCCCATGCGTTACCCTTTCCTTGCCTTGCAGTGCATTGCCTAGCCATGCGTTGTCGTGCCTTAGCCTTGTTTCCCCTTGCCGTGCCGTTCCTTCCGTTACACTTGCCTTTCCTTCCTTTCCCTTGCCTTCCTTACCTTCCGTTACTCTTTGCTTGCCTTCCGTGCATTGCCTAGCCTTGCGTTGTCGTGCCTTAGCGTTGCCTCGCCTGACCGTGCTTTCAAATGCGATACCCTTTCCTTGCCTTGCCGTTCATTGCCTAGCGTTCGGTGTCGTGCCTTAGACTTGTTTCCCCTTGCCGTGCCGTTCATTCCGTTACCCTGGCCTTTCCTTCCTTTTCCTTGCCTTGCTTACCTTCCTTTACTCTTTGCTTGCCTTCCCTGAATTTCCTAGCCTTGCGTTGTCGTGCCTTAGAATTATCTCGCCTGACCTTGCCTTCCTTTGCTTTAAGCTTTCCTTGCATTGTCGTGCATCGCCTAGCCTTGCGTTTTCGTGCATTAGCCTTGCCTAGCCTCACCGTGCCTTTCCTTGCGTTACCCTTTCCTTGCCTTGCCGTTCATTGCCTAGCGTTCGGTGTCGTGCCTTAGCCTTGTTTCCCCTTGCCGTGCCGTTCCTTCCGTTACACTTGCCTTTCTTTGCTTTCCCTTTCCTTCCTTACCTTCCGTTTCTGTTTGCTTGCCTTCCGTGCATTGCCTAGCCTTGGGTTGTCGTGCCTTAGCCTTGCCTCGCCTGACCGTGCTTTCCCATGCGTTACCCTTTCCTTGCCTTGCCGTGCATTGCCTAGCGTGCGTTGTCGTGCCTTAGCCTTGTTTCCCCTTGCCGTGCCGTTCCTTCCGTTACCATTGCCTTTCCTTGCTTTCCCTTGCCTTCCTTACCTTCCGTTACTCTTTGCTTGCCTTCCCTGCATTGCCTAGCCTTGCGTTGTCGTGCCTTAGACTTATCTCGCCTGACCGTGCCTTCCTTTGCTTTAAGCTTTCCTTGCATTGTCGTGCATTGCTTAGCCTTGCGTTGTCGTGCATTAGCCTTGCCTAGCCTCACCGTGCTTTGACTTGCGTTACCCTTTCCTTGCCTTGCCGTGCATTGCCTAGCCGTGCGTTGTCGTACCTTAGCCTTGTTTCCCCTTGCCGTGGCGTGCCTTTTGTTACACTTGCCTTTCCTGGCTTTGAATTGCCTTCCTTTCCTTCCGTTACTCTTTCCTTGCCTTGCCGTGCATTGCCTAGCCTTGCATTGTCGTGCCTTATCCTTGCCTCACCTGACCGTGCCTTCCCCTGCGTTACCCTTTCCTTGCCTTGCCGTGCATTGCCTAGCCCTGCGTTACCGTGCCTTAGCCTTGTTACCCCTTGCCGTGCCGTTCCTTCCGTTACCCTTGCCTTCCCTTGCTTTCCCTTGCCTTCCTTGCGTTCCGTTACTCTTTGCTTGCTTTCCGTGCATTGCCTAGCCTTGCGTTGTCATGCCTTAGCCTTGCATCGCCTGACCGTGCTTTCCCATGCGTTACCCTTTCCTTGCCTTGCCGTGCATTGCCTAGCCATGCGTTGTCGTGCCTTAGCCTTGTTTCCCCTTGCCGTGCCGTTCCTTCCGGTACACTTGCCTTTCCTTCCTTTCCCTTGCCTTCCTTACCTTCCGTTACTCTTTGCTTGCCTTCCGTGCATTGCCTAGCCTTGCGTTGTCGTGCCTTAGCGTTGCCTCGCCTGACCGTGCTTTCAAATGCGTTACCCTTTCCTTGCCTTGCCGTTCATTGCCTAGCGTTCGGTGTCGTGCCTTAGACTTGTTTCCCCTTGCCGTGCCGTTCCTTCCGTTACCCTGGCCTTTCCTTCCTTTTCCTTGCCTTGCTTACCTTCCTTTACTCTTTGCTTGCCTTCCCTGAATTTCCTAGCCTTGCGTTGTCGTGCCTTAGAATTATCTCGCCTGACCTTGCCTTCCTTTGCTTTAAGCTTTCCTTGCATTGTCGTGCGTCGCCTAGCCTTGCGTTTTCGTGCATTAGCCTTGCCTAGCCTCACCGTGCCTTGCCTTGCGTTACCCTTTCCTTGCCTTGCCGTTCATTGCCTAGCGTTCGGTGTCGTGCCTTAGCCTTGTTTCCCCTTGCCGTGCCGTTCCTTTCGTTACACTTGCCTTTCTTTGCTTTCCCTTTCCTTCCTTACCTTCCGTTTCTGTTTGCTTGCCTTCCGTGCATTGCCTAGCCTTGGGTTGTCGTGCCTTAGCCTTGCCTCGCCTGACCGTGCTTTCCCATGCGTTACCCTTTCCTTGCCTTGCCGTGTATTGCCTAGCGTGCGTTGTCGTGCCTTAGCCTTGTTTCCCCTTGCCGTGCCGTTCCTTCCGTTACCATTGCCTTTCCTTGCTTTCCCTTGCCTTCCTTACCTTCCGTTACTCTTTGCTTGCCTTCCCTGCATTGCGTAGCCTTGCGTTGTCGTGCCTTAGACTTATCTCGCCTGACCGTGCCTTCCTTTGCTTTAAGCTTTCCTTGCATTGTCGTGCATTGCTTAGCCTTGCGTTGTCGTGCATTAGCCTTGCCTAGCCTCACCGTGCCTTGCCTTGCGTTACCCTTTCCTTGCCTTGCCGTGCATTGCCTAGCCGTGCGTTGTCGTACCTTAGCCTTGTTTCCCCTTGCCGTGGCGTGCCTTTTGTTACACTTGCCTTTCCTGGCTTTGAATTGCCTTCCTTTCCTTCCGTTACTCTTTCCTTGCCTTGCCGTCCATTGCCTAGCCTTGCATTGTCGTGCCTTATCCTTGCCTCACCTGACCGTGCCTTCCCCTGCGTTACCCTTTCCTTGCCTTGCCGTGCATTGCCTAGCCCTGCGTTGTCGTGCCTTAGCCTTGTTACCCCTTGCCGTGCCGTTCCTTCCGTTACCCTTGCCTTCCCTTGCTTTCCCTTTCCTTCCTTGCGTTCCGTTACTCTTTGCTTGCTTTCCGTGCATTGCCTAGCCTTGCGTTGGCTTTCCTTAGCCTTGCCTCGCCTGACCGTGCTTTCCCATGCGTTACCCTTTCCTTGCCTTGCCGTGCATTGCCTAGCGTGCGTTGTCGTGCCTTAGCCTTGTTTCCCCTTGCCGTGCCGTTCCTTCCGTTACACTTGCCTTTCTTTGCTTTCCCTTGCCTTCCTTACCTTCCGTTACTCTTTGCTTGCCTTCCGTGCATTGCCAAGCCTTGCGTTGTCGTGCCTTAGCCTTGCCTCCCCTGACCGTTCTTTCCCATGCGTTACCCTTTCCTTCCCTTGCCGTGCATTGCCTAGCGTGCGTTGTCGTGCCTTAGACTTGTTTCCCCTTCCCGTGCCGTTCCTTCCGTTACCATTGCCTTTCCTTGCTTTCCTTTGCCTTCCTTACCTTCCGTTACTCTTTGCTTGCCTTCCCTGCATTGCCTAGCCTTGCGTTGTCGTGCCTTAGCCTTATCTCTTCTGACCGTGCCTTCCTTTGCTTTAAGCTTTACTTGCATTGTCGTGCATTGCCTAGCCTTGCGTTGTCGTGCATTAGCCTTGCCTACCCTCACCGTGCCTTGCCTTGCGTTACCCTTTCCTTGCCTTGCCGTGCATTTCCTAGCCGTGTGTTGTCGTGCCTTAGCCTTGTTTCCCCTTGCCGTTGCGTGCCTTTTGTTACACTTGCCTTGCCTGGCTTTGCCTTGCCTTCCGTTCCGTTCCGTTACCCTTTCCTTGCCTTGCCGTTCATTGCCTAGCGTTCGGTGTCGTGCCTTAGACTTGTTTCCCCTTGCCGTGCCGTTCCTTCCGTTACCCTGGCCTTTCCTTCCTTTTCCTTGCCTTGCTTACCTTCCGTTACTCTTTGCTTGCCTGCCCTGAATTTCCTAGCCTTGCGTTGTCGTGCCTTAGCCTTATCTCGCCTGACCTTGCCTTCCTTTGCTTTAAGCTTTCCTTGCATTGTCGTGCATCGCCTAGCCTTGCGTTTTCGTGCATTAGCCTTGCCTAGCCTCACCGTGCCTTTCCTTGCGTTACCCTTTGCTTGCCTTGCCGTGCATTGCCTAGCCGTGCGTTTTTCGTGCCTTAGCCTTGTTTCCCCTTGCCGTGCCATTCCTTCCGTTACCCTTGCCTTCCCTTGCTTTCCCTTGCCTTCCTTGCGTTCCGTTACTCTTTGCTTGCTTTCCGTGCATTGCCTAGCCTTGCGTTGTCGTGCCTTAGCCTTATCTCGCCTTACCGTGCCTTCCTTTGCTTTAAGCTTTCCTTGCATTGTCGTGCAGTGCCTAGCCTTGCGTTGTCGTGCATTAGCCTTGCCTAGCCTCACCGTGCCTTGCCTTGCGTTACCGTTTCCTTGCCTTGCCGTGCATTGCCTAGCCGTGCGTTGTCGTGCCTTAGCCTTGATTCCCCTTGCCTTGGCGTGCCTTTTGTTACACTTGCCTTGCTTGCTTTGCGTTGCCTTCCTTTCCTTCCGTTACTCTTTGCTTGCCTTGCCGTGCATTGCCTAGCCTTGCATTGTCGTGCCTTATCCTTGCCTCACCTGACCGTGCCTACCCCTGCGTTACCCTTTCCTTGCCTTGCCTTGCATTGCCTAGCCCTGCGTTGTCGTGCCTTAGCCTTCTTACCGCTTGCCGTGCCGTTCCTTCCGTTACCCTTGCCTTCCCTTGCTTTCCCTTTCCTTCCTTGCATTCCGTTACTCCTTGCTTGCTTGCCGTGCATTGCCTAGCCTTGCGTTGTCGTGCCTTAGCCTTGCCTCGCCTGACCGTGCTTTCCCATGCGTTACCCTTTCCTTGCCTTGCCGTGCATTGCCTAGCGTGCGTTGTCGTGCCTTAGCCTTGTTTCCCCTTGCCGTGCCGTTCCTTCCGTTACACTTGCCTTTCTTTGCTTTCCCTTGCCTTCCTTGCGTTCCGTTACTCTTTGCTTGCTTTCCGTGCATTGCTTAGGCTTGCGTTGTCATGCCTTAGGCTTGCCTCGCCTGACCGTGCTTTCCCATGCGTTACCCTTTCCTTGCCTTGCCGTGCATTGCCTAGCCGTGCGTTGTCGTACCTTTGCCTTGTTTCCCCTTGCCGTGGCGTGCCTTTTGTTACACTTGCCTTTCCTGGCTTTGACTTGCCTTCCTTTCCTTCCGTTACTCTTTCCTTGCCTTGCCGTGCATTGCCTAGCCTTGCATTGTCGTGCCTTATCCTTGCCTCACCTGACCGTGCCTTCCCCTGCGTTACCCTTTCCTTGCCTTGCCGTGCATTGCCTAGCCGTGCGTTGTCGTGCCTTAGCCTTGTTTCCCCTTGCCGTGCCGTTCCTTCCGTTACACTTGCCTTTCCTTCCTTTCCCTTGCCTTCCTTACCTTCCGTTACTCTTTGCTTGCCTTCCGTGCATTGCCTAGCCTTGCGTTGTCGTGCCTTAGCGTTGCCTCGCCTGACCGTGCTTTCAAATGCGTTTTCCTTTCCTTGCCTTGCCGTTCATTGCCTAGCGTTCGGTGTCGTACCTTAGACTTGTTTCCCCTTGCCGTGCCGTTCCTTCCGTTACCCTGGCCTTTCCTTCCTTTTCCTTGCCTTGCTTGCCTTCCGTTACTCTTTGCTTGCCTTCCCTGAATTTCCTAGCCTTGCGTTGTCGTGCCTTAGAATTATCTCGCCTGACCTTGCCTTCCTTTGCTTTAAGCTTTCCTTGCATTGTCGTGCATCGCCTAGCCTTGCGTTTTCGTGCATTAGCCTTGCCTAGCCTCACCGTGCCTTTCCTTGCGTTACCCTTTGCTTGCCTTACCGTGCATTGCCTAGCCGTGCGTTGTCGTGCCTTAGCCTTGTTTCCCCTTGCCGTGCCGTTCCTTCCGTTACACTTGCCTTTCCTTGCTTTTCCTTGCCTTCCTTACCTTCCGTTACTCTTTGCTTGCCTTCCGTGCATTGCCTAGCCTTGCGTTGTCGTGCCTTAGCCTTATCTCGCCTGACCGTGCCTTCCTTTGCTTTAAGCTTTCCTTGCCTTGCCGTGCATTGCCTAGCCGTGCGTTGTCGTGCCTTAGCCTTGATTCCCCTTGCCGTGGCGTGCCTTTTGTTACACTTGCCTTGCTTGCTTTGCCTTGCCTTCCTTTCCTTCCGTTACCCTTTGCTTGCCTTGCCGTGCATTGCCTAGCCGTGCGTTGTCGTGCCTTAGCCTTGTTTCCCCTTGCCGTGCCATTCCTTCCGTTACCCTTGCCTTCCCTTGCTTTCCCTTGCCTTCCTTGCGTTCCGTTACTCTTTGCTTGCTTTCCGTGCATTGCCTAGCCTTGCGTTGTCATGCCTTAGCCTTGCATCGCCTGACCGTGCTTTCCCATTCGTTACCCTTTCCTTGCCTTGCCGTGCATTGCCTAGCCGTGCGTTGTCGTGCCTTAGCCTTGTTTCCCCTTGCCGTGCCGTTCCTTCCGTTACACTTGCCTTTCCTTCCTTTCCCTTGCCTTCCTTACCTTCCGTTACTCTTTGCTTGCCTTCCGTGCATTGCCTAGCCTTGCGTTGTCGTGCCTTAGCGTTGCCTCGCCTGACCGTGCTTTCAAATGCGTTTTCCTTTCCTTGCCTTGCCGTTCATTGCCTAGCGTCCGGTGTCGTGCCTTAGACTTGTTTCCCCTTGCCATGCCTTTCCTTCCGTTACCCTGGCCTTTCCTTCCTTTTCCTTGCCTTGCTTGCCTTCCGTTACTCTTGCTTGCCTTCCCTGAATTTCCTAGCCTTGCGTTGTCGTGCCTTAGAATTATCTCGCCTGACCTTGCCTTCCTTTGCTTTAAGACTTCCTTGCATTTTCGTGCATCGCCTAGCCTTGCGTTTTCGTGCATTAGCCTTGCCTAGCCTCACCGTGCCTTTCCTTGCGTTACCCTTTCCTTGCCGTGCCGTGCATTGCCTAGCGTGCGTTGTCGTGCCGTAGCCTTGTTTCCCCTTGCCGTGCCGTTCCTTCCGTTACACTTGCCTTTCTTTGCTTTCCCTTTCCTTCCTTGCATTCCGTTACTCCTTGTTTGCTTACCGTGCATTGCCTAGCCTTGCGTTGGCTTTCCTTAGCCTTGACTCGCCTGACCGTGCTTTCCCATGCGTTACCCTTTCCTTGCCGTGCCGTGCATTGCCTAGCGTGCGTTGTCGTGCCTTAGCCTTGTTTCCCCTTGCCGTGCCGTTCCTTCCGTTACACTTGCCTTTCGTTGCTTTCCCTTGCCTTCCTTACCTTCCGTTACTCTTTGCTTGCCTTCCGTGCATTGCCTAGCCTTGCGTTGTCGTGCCTTAGCCTTATCTCGCCTGACCGTGCCTTCCTTTGCTTTAAGCTTTCCTTGCATTGTCGTGCATTGCCTAGCCTTGCGTTGTCGTGCATTAACCTTGCCTAGCCTCACCGTGCCTTGCCTTGCGTTACCCTTCCCTTGCCTTGCCGTGCATTGCCTAGCCGTGCGTTGTCGTGCCTTAGCCTTGTTTCCCCTTGCCGTGCCGTTCCTTCCGTTACACTTGCCTTTCCTTGCTTTCCCTTGCCTTCCTTACCTTCCGTTACTCTTTGCTTGCCTTCCGTGCATTGCCTAGCCTTGCGTTGTCGTGCCTTAGCCTTGCCTCGCCTGACCGTGCTTTCCCCTGCGTTACCATTTCCTTGCCTTGCCGTGCATTGCCTAGCCCTGCGTTGTCGTGCCTTAGCCTTCTTACCCCTTGCCGTGCCGTTCCTTCCGTTACCCTTGCCTTCCCTTGCTTTCCCTTGCCTTCCTTGCGTTCCGTTACACTTTGCTTGCTTTCCGTGCATTGCCTAGCCTTGCGTTGTCATGCCTTAGCCTTGCCTCGCCTGACCGTGCCTTCCCCTGCGTTACCCTTTCCTTGCCTTGCCGTGCATTGCCTAGCCGTGCGTTGTCGTGCGTTAGCCTTGTTTCCCCTTGCCGTGGCGTTCCTTCCGTTACACTTGCCTTTCTTTGCTTTCCCTTTCCTTCCTTACCTTCCGTTACACTTTCCTTGCCTTCCGTGCATTGCCTAGCCTTGGGTTGTCGTGCCTTAGCCTTGCCTCGCCTGACCGTGCTTTCCCATGCGTTACCCTTTCCTTGCCTTGCCGTGCAATGCCTAGCGTGCGTTGTCGTACCTTAGCCTTGTTTCCCCTTGCCGTGCCGTTCCTTCCGTTACCATTGCCTTTCCTTGCTTTCCCTTGCCTTCCTTACCTTCCGTTACTCTTTGCTTGCCTTCCGTGCATTTCCTAGCCTTGCGTTGTCGTGCCTTAGAATTATCTCGCCTGACCTTGCCTTCCTTTGCTTTAAGCTTTCCTTGCATTGTCGTGCATCGCCTAGCCTTGCGTTTTCGTGCATTAGCCTTGCCTAGCCTCACCGTGCCTTTCCTTGCGTTACCCTTTGCTTGCCTTACCGTGCATTGCCTAGCCGTGCGTTGTCGTGCCTTAGCCTTGTTTCCCCTTGCCGTGCCGTTCCTTCCGTTACACTTGCCTTTCTTTGCTTTCCCTTTCCTTCCTTACCTTCCGTTTCTCTTTGCTTGCCTTCCATGCATTGCCTAGCCTTGCGTTGTCGTGCCTTAGCCTTATCTCGCCTGACCGTGCCTTCCTTTGCTTTAAACTTTCCTTGCATTGTCGTGCATTGCCTAGCCTTGCGTTGTCGTGCATTAGCCTTGCCTAGCCTCACCGTGCCTTGCCTTGCGTTACCCTTTCCTTGCCTTGCCGTGCATTGCCTAGCCGTGCGTTGTCGTGCCTTAGCCTTGATTCCCCTTGCCGTGGCGTGCCTTTTGTTACACTTGCCTTGCCTGGCTTTGCCTTGCCTTCCTTTCCTTCCGTTACTCTTTCCTTGCCTTGCCGTGCATTGCCTAGCCTTGCATTGTCGTGCCTTATCCTTGCCTCACCTGACCGTGCCTTCCCCTGCGTTACCCTTTCCTTGCCTTGCCGTGCATTGCCTAGCCCTGCGTTGTCGTGCCTTAGCCTTCTTACCGCTTCCCGTGCCGTTCCTTCCGTTACCGTTGCCTTCCCTTGCTTTCCCTTTCCTTCCTTGCATTCCGTTACTCCTTGCTTGCTTGCCGTGCATTGCCTAGCCTTGCGTTGGCTTTCCTTAGCCTTGCCTCGCCTGACCGTGCTTTCCCATGCGTTACCCTTTCCTTGCCTTGCCGTGCATTGCCTAGCGTGCGTTTTCGTGCCTTAGCCTTGTTTCCCCTTCCCGTGCCGTTCCTTCCGTTACCTTTGCCTTTCCTTGCTTTCCCTTGCCTTCCTTACCTTCCGTTGCTCTTTGCTTGCCTTCCCTGCATTGCCTAGCCTTGCGTTGTACTGCCTTAGCCTTATCTCTTCTGACCGTGCCATCCTTTGCTTTAAGCTTTACTTGCATTGTCGTGCATTGCCTAGCCTTGCGTTGTGGTGCATTAGCCTTGCCTAGCCTCACCGTGCCTTGCCTTGCGTTATCCCTTTCCTTGCCTTGCCGTGCATTTCCTAGCCGTGTGTTGTCGTGCCTTAGCCTTGTTTCCCCTTGCCGTTGCGTGCCTTTTGTTACACTTGCCTTGCCTGGCTTTGCCTTGCCTTCCGTTCCGTTCCGTTACTCTTTCCTTGCCTTGCCGTGCATTGCCTAGCCCTGCGTTGTCGTGCCTTAGCCTTGTTACCCCTTGCCGTGCCGTTCCTTCCGTTACCCTTGCCTTCGCTTGCTTTCCCTTGCCTTCCTTACCTTCCGTTACTCTTTGCTTGCCTTCCGTGCATTGCCTAGCCTTGCGTTGTCGTGCCTTAGCGTTGCCTCGCCTGACCGTGCTTTCAAATGCGTTACCCTTTCCTTGCCTTGCCGTTCATTGCCTAGCGTTCGGTGTCGTGCCTTAGACTTGTTTCCCCTTGCCGTGCCGTTCCTTCCGTTACCCTGGTCTTTCCTTCCTTTTCCTTGCCTTGCTTACCTTCCGTTACTCTTTGCTTGCCTTCCCTGAATTTCCTAGCCTTGCGTTGTCGTGCCTTAGCCTTATCTCGCCTGACCTTGCCTTCCTTTGCTTTAAGCTTTCCTTGCATTGTCGTGCATCGCCTAGCCTTGCGTTTTCGTGCATTAGCCTTGCCTAGCCTCACCGTGCCTTTCCTTGCGTTACCCTTTGCTTGCCTTGCCGTGCATTGCCTAGCCGTGCGTTGTCGTGCCTTAGCCTTGTTTCCCCTTGCCGTGCCGTTCCTTCCGTTACCCTTGCCTTTCCTTGCTTTCCCTTGCCTTCCTTACCTTCCGTTACTCTTTGCTTGCCTTCCGTGCATTGCCTAGCCTTGCGTTGTCGTGCCTTAGCGTTGCCTCGCCTGACCGTGCTTTCCAATGCGTTACCCTTTCCTTGCCTTGCCGTGCATTGCCTAGCGTGCGTTGTCGTACCTTAGCCTTGTTTCCCCTTGCCGTGCCGTTCCTTCCGTTACCATTGCCTTTCCTTGCTTTCCCTTGCCTTCCTTACCTTCCGTTACTCTTTGCTTGCCTTCCGTGCATTGCCTAGCCTTGCGTTGTCGTGCCTTAGACTTATCTCGTCTGACCGTGCCTTCCTTTGCTTTAAGCTTTCCTTGCATTGTCGTGCATTGCCTAGCCTTGCGTTGTCGTTCATTAACCTTGCCTAGCCTCACCGTGCCTTGCCTTGCGTTACCTTTTCCTTGCCTTGCCGTGCATTTCCTAGCCGTGTGTTGTCGTGCCTTAGCCTTGTTACCCCTTGCCGTGCCGTTCCTTCCGTTACCCTTGCCTTCCCTTGCTTTCCCTTTCCTTCCTTGCATTCCGTTACTCCTTGCTTGCTTTCCGTGCATTGCCTAGCCTTGCGTTGGCTTTCCTTAACCTTGACTCGCCTGACCGTGCTTTCCCATGCGTTACCCTTTCCTTGCCTTGCCGTGCATTGCCTAGCGTGCGTTGTCGTGCCTTAGCTTTGTTTCCCCTTGCCGTGCCGTTCCTTCCGTTACACTTGCCTGTCTTTGCTTTCCCTTGCCTTCCTTACCTTCCGTTACTCTTTGCTTGCCTTCCGTGCATTGCCAAGCCTTGCGTTGTCGTGCCTTAGCCTTGCCTCCCCTGACCGTGCTTTCCCATGCGTTACCCTTTCCTTGCCTTGCCGTGCATTGCCTAGCGTGCGTTTTCGTGCCTTAGACTTGTTTCCCCTTGCCGTGCCGTTCCTTCCGTTACCATTGCCTTTTCTTGCTTTCCCTTGCCTTCCTTACCTTCCGTTACTCTTTGCTTGCCTTCCCTGCATTGCCTAGCCTTGCGTTGTCGTGCCTTAGCCTTATCTCTTCTGACCGTGCCATCCTTTGCTTTAAGCTTTACTTGCATTGTCGTGCATTGCCTAGCCTTGCGTTGTGGTGCATTAGCCTTGCCTAGCCTCACCGTGCCTTGCCTTGCGTTATCCCTTTCCTTGCCTTGCCGTGCATTTCCTAGCCGTGTGTTGTCGTGCCTTAGCCTTGTTTCCCCTTGCCGTTGCGTGCCTTTTGTTACACTTGCCTTGCCTGGCTTTGCCTTGCCTTCCGTTCCGTTCCGTTACTCTTTCCTTGCCTTGCCGTGCATTGCCTAGCCCTGCGTTGTCGTGCCTTAGCCTTGTTACCCCTTGCCGTGCCGTTCCTTCCGTTACCCTTGCCTTCCCTTGCTTTCCCTTTCCTTCCTTACCTTCCGTTACTCTTTGCTTGCCTTCCGTGCATTGCCTAGCCTTGCGTTGTCGTGCCTTAGCGTTGCCTCGCCTGACCGTGCTTTCAAATGCGTTACCCTTTCCTTGCCTTGCCGTTCATTGCCTAGCGTTCGGTGTCGTGCCTTAGACTTGTTTCCCCTTGCCGTGCCGTTCCTTCCGTTACCCTGGCCTTTCCTTCCTTTTCCTTGCCTTGCTTACCTTCCGTTACTCTTTGCTTGCCTTCCCTGAATTTCCTAGCCTTGCGTTGTCGTGCCTTAGCCTTATCTCGCCTGACCTTGCCTTCCTTTGCTTTAAGCTTTCCTTGCATTGTCGTGCATCGCCTAGCCTTGCGTTTTCGTGCATTAGCCTTGCCTAGCCTCACCGTGCCTTTCCTTGCGTTACCCTTTGCTTGCCTTGCCGTGCATTGCCTAGCCGTGCGTTTTTCGTGCCTTAGCCTTGTTTCCCCTTACCGTGCCATTCCTTCCGGTACACTTGCCTTTCCTTGCTTTCCCTTTCCTTCCTTACCTTCCGTTACTCTTTGCTTGCCTTCCGTGCATTGCCTAGCCTTGGGTTGTCGTGCCTTAGCCTTGCCTCGCCTGACCGTGCTTTCCCATGCGTTACCCTTTCCTTGCCTTGCCGTGCATTGCCTAGCGTGCGTTGTCGTGCCTTAGCCTTGTTTCCCCTTGCCGTGCCGTTCCTTCCGTTACCATTGCCTTTCCTTGCTTTCCCTTGCCTTCCTTACCTTCCGTTACTCTTTGCTTGCCTTCCCTGAATTTCCTAGCCTTGCGTTGTCGTGCCTTAGAATTATCTCGCCTGACCTTGCCTTCCTTTGCTTTAAGCTTTCCTTGCATTGTCGTGCATCGCCTAGCCTTGCGTTTTCGTGCATTAGCCTTGCCTAGCCTCACCGTGCCTTTCCTTGCGTTACCCTTTGCTTGCCTTACCGTGCATTGCCTAGCGTGCGTTGTCGTGCCTTAGCCTTGTTTCCCCTTGCCGTGCCGTTCCTTCCGTTACACTTGCCTTTCTTTGCTTTCCCTTGCCTTCCTTACCTTCCGTTACTCTTTGCTTGCCTTCCGTGAATTGCCTAGCCTTGCCTTGTCGTGCCTTAGCCTTATCTCGCCTGACCGTGCCTTCCTTTGCTTTAAGCTTTCCTTGCATTGTCGTGCATTGCCTAGCCTTGCCTTGTCGTGCATTAGCCTTGCCTAGCCTCACCGTGCCTTGCGTTACCCTTTCCTTCCCTTGCCGTGCATTGCCTAGCCGTGCGTTGTCGTGCCTTAGCCTTGATTCCCCTTGCCGTGGCGTGCCATTTGTTACACTTGCCTTGCTTGGCTTTGCCTTGCCTTCCTTTCCTTCCGTTACTCTTTCCTTGCCTTGCCGTGCATTGCCTAGCCTTGCATTGTCGTGCCTTATCCTTGCCTCACCTGACCGTGCCTTCCCCTGCGTTACCCTTTCCTTGCCTTGCCGTGCATTGCCTAGCCCTGCGTTGTCGTGCCTTAGCCTTCTTACCCCTTCCCGTGCCGTTCCTTCCGTTACCCTTGCCTTCCCTTGCTTTCCCTTTCCTTCCTTGCATTCCGTTACTCTTTGCTTGCTTGCCGTGCATTGCCTAGCCTTGCGTTGTCTTGCCTTAGCCTTGCCTCGCCTGACCGTGCTTTCCCATGCGTTACCCTTTCCTTGCCTTGCCGTGCATTGCCTAGCGTGCGTTGTCGTGCCTTAGCCTTGTTTCCCCTTGCCGTGCCGTTCCTTCCGTTACACTTGCCTTTCTTTGCTTTCCCTTGCCTTCCTTACCTTCCGTTACTCTTTGCTTGCCTTCCGTGCATTGCCAAGCCTTGCGTTGTCGTGCCTTAGCCTTGCCTCCCCTGACCGTTCTTTCCCATGCGTTACCCTTTCCTTCCCTTGCCGTGCATTGCCTAGCGTGCGTTGTCGTGCCTTAGACTTGTTTCCCCTTCCCGTGCCGTTCCTTCCGTTACCATTGCCTTTCCTTCCTTGCCTTTGCCTTCCTTATCTTCCGTTGCTCTTTGCTTGCCTTCCCTGCATTGCCTAGCCTTGCGTTGTACTGCCTTAGCCTTATCTCTTCTGACCGTGCCATCCTTTGCTTTAAGCTTTACTTGCATTGTCGTGCATTGCCTAGCCTTGCGTTGTGGTGCATTAGCCTTGCCTAGCCTCACCGTGCCTTGCCTTGCGTTATCCCTTTCCTTGCCTTGCCGTGCATTTCCTAGCCGTGTGTTGTCGTGCCTTAGCCTTGTTTCCCCTTGCCGTTGCTTGCCTTTTGTTACACTTGCCTTGCCTGGCTTTGCCTTGCCTTCCGTTCCGTTCCGTTACTCTTTCCTTGCCTTGCCGTGCATTGCCTAGCCCTGCGTTGTCGTGCCTTAGCCTTGTTACCCCTTGCCGTGCCGTTCCTTCCGTTACCCTTGCCTTCCCTTGCTTTCCCTTTCCTTCCTTACCTTCCGTTACTCTTTGCTTGCCTTCCGTGCATTGCCTAGCCTTGCGTTGTCGTGCCTTAGCGTTGCCTCGCCTGACCGTGCTTTCAAATGCGTTACCCTTTCCTTGCCTTGCCGTTCATTGCCTAGCGTTCGGTGTCGTGCCTTAGACTTGTTTCCCCTTGCCGTGCCGTTCCTTCCGTTACCCTGGTCTTTCCTTCCTTTTCCTTGCCTTGCTTACCTTCCGTTACTCTTTGCTTGCCTTCCCTGAATTTCCTAGCCTTGCGTTGTCGTGCCTTAGCCTTATCTCGCCTGACCTTGCCTTCCTTTGCTTTAAGCTTTCCTTGCATTGTCGTGCATTGCCTAGCCTTGCGTTGTCGTGCATTAGCCTTGCCCAGCCTCACCGTGCCTTGCCTTGCGTTACCCTTTTCTTGCCTTGCCGTGCATTTCCTAGCCGTGTGTTGTCGTGCCTTAGCCTTGTTTCCCCTTGCCGTTGCGTGCCTTTTGTTACACTTGCCTTGCCTGGCTTTGCCTTGCCTTCCTTTCCTTCCGTTACTCTTTGCTTGCCTTGCCGTGCATTGCCTAGCCCTGCGTTGTCGTGCCTTAGCCTTGTTACCCCTTGCCGTGCCGTTCCTTCCGTTACCCTTGCATTCCCTTGCTTTCCCTTGTCTTCCTTGCGTTCCGTTACTCTTTGCTTGCTTTCCGTGCATTGCCTAGCCTTGCGTTGTCGTGCCTTAGCCTTGCCTCGCCTGACCGTGCTTTCCCATGCCTTACCCTTTCCTTGCCTTGCCGTGCATTGCCTAGCGTGCGTTGTCGTGCCTTAGCCTTGTTTCCCCTTGCCGTGCCGTTCCTTCCGTTACCATTGCCTTTCCTTGCTTTCCCTTGCCTTCCTTAACTTCCGTTACTCTTTGCTTGGCTTCCGTGCAATGCCTAGCCTTGCGTTGTCGTGCCTTAGCCTTATCTCGCCTGACCGTGCCTTCCTTTGCTTTAAGCTTTCCTTGCATTGTCGTGCATTGCCTAGCCTTGCGTTGTCGTGCATTAACCTTGCCTAGCCTCACCGTGCCTTGCCTTGCGTTACCCTTTCCTTGCCTTGCCGTGCATTTCCTAGCCGTGTGTTGTCGTGCCTTAGCCTTGTTACCCCTTGCCGTGCCGTTCCTTCCGTTACCCTTGCCTTCCCTTGCTTTCCCTTTCCTTCCTTGCATTCCGTTACTCCTTGCTTGCTTACCGTGCATTGCCTAGCCTTGCGTTGGCTTTCCTTAGCCTTGCCTCGCCTGACCGTGCTTTCCCATGCGTTACCCTTTCCTTGCCTTGCCGTGCATTGCCTAGCGTGCGTTGTCGTGCCTTAGCCTTGTTTCCCCTTGCCGTGCCGTTCCTTCCGTTACACTTGCCTTTCTTTGCTTTCCCTTGCCTTCCTTACATTCCGTTACTCTTTGCTTGCCTTGCCGTGCATTGCCTAGCCTTGCGTTGTCGTGCCTTAGCCTTGCCTCCCCTGACCGTGCCTTTCCCATGCGTTACCCTTTCCTTCCCTTGCCGTGCATTGCCTAGCGTGCGTTGTCGTGCCTTAGACTTGTTTCCCCTTCCCGTGCCGTTCCTTCCGTTACCATTGGCTTTCCTTACTTTCCTTTGCCTTCCTTACCTTCCGTTACTCTTTGCTTGCCTTCCGTGCATTGCCTAGCCTTGGGTTGTCGTGCCTTAGCCTTGCCTCGCCTGACCGTGCTTTCCCATGCGTTACCCTTTCCTTGCCTTGCCGTGCATTGCCTAGCGTGCGTTGTCGTGCCTTAGCCTTGTTTCCCCTTACCGTGCCGTTCCTTCCGTTACCATTGCCTTTCCTTGCTTTCCCTTGCCTTCCTTACCTTCCGTTACTCTTTGCTTGCCTTCCGTGCATTGCCTAGCCTTGCGTTGTCGTGCCTTAGCCTTATCTCGCCTGACCGTGCCTTCCTTTGCTTTAAGCTTTCCTTGCACTGTCGTGCATTGCCTTGCCTTGCGTTGTCGTGCATTAGCCTCGCCTAGACTCACCGTGCCTTGCCTTGCGTTACCCTTTCCTTG
The DNA here is from genome assembly GCF_037893015.1 of Macrotis lagotis. Lineage (NCBI taxonomy): Eukaryota > Metazoa > Chordata > Mammalia > Peramelemorphia > Peramelidae > Macrotis > Macrotis lagotis. The sequence goes on from NW_027422240.1 coordinate 185,066, forward strand.
CCTTGCCGTGCATTGCCTAGCCGTGCGTTGTCGTGCCTTAGCCTTGATTCCCCTTGCCGTGGCGTGCCTTTTGTTACACTTGCCTTGCATGGCTTTGCCTTGCCTTCCTTTCCTTCCGTTACTCTTTCCTTGCCTTGCCGTGCATTGCCTAGCCTTGCATTGTCGTGCCTTATCCTTGCCTCACCTAACCGTGCCTTCCCCTGCGTTACCCTTTCCTTGCCTTGCCGTGCATTGCCTAAGCGTGCGTTGTCGTGCCTTAGCCTTGTTTCCCCTTGCCGTGCCGTTCCTTCCGTGACACTTGCCTTTCTTTGCTTTCCCTTGCCTTCCTTACCTTCCGTTACTCTTTGCTTGCCTTCCGTGCATTGCCAAGCCTTGCGTTGTCGTGCCTTAGCCTTGCCTCCCCTGACCGTGCTTTCCCATGCGTTACCCTTTCCTTGCCTTGCCGTGCATTGCCTAGCCTTGCGTTGTCGTGCCTTAGCCTTATCTCTTCTGACCGTGCCTTCCTTTGCTTTAAGCTTTACTTGCATTGTCGTGCATTGCCTAGCCTTGCGTTGTCGTGCATTAGCCTTGCCTAGCCTCACCGTGCCTTGCCTTGCGTTACCCTTTCCTTGCCTTGCCGTGCATTTCCTAGCCGTGTGTTGTCGTGCCTTAGCCTTGTTTCCCCTTGCCGTTGCGTGCCTTTTGTTACACTTGCCTTGCCTGGCTTTGCCTTGCCTTCCGTTCCGTTCCGTTACTCTTTCCTTGCCTTGCCGTGCATTGCCTAGCCCTGCGTTGTCGTGCCTTAGCCTTGTTACCCCTTGCCGTGCCGTTCCTTCCGTTACCCTTGCCTTCCCTTGCTTTCCCTTTCCTTCCTTACCTTCCGTTACTCTTTGCTTGCCTTCCGTGCATAGCCTAGCCTTGCGTTGTCGTGCCTTAGCGTTGCCTCGCCTGACCGTGCTTTCAAATGCGTTACCCTTTCCTTGCCTTGCCGTTCATTGCCTAGCGTTCGGTGTCGTGCCTTAGACTTGTTTCCCCTTCCCGTGCCGTTCCTTCCGTTACCCTGGTCTTTCCTTCCTTTTCCTTGCCTTGCTTACCTTCCGTTACTCTTTGCTTGCCTTCCCTGAATTTCCTAGCCTTGCGTTGTCGTGCCTTAGCCTTATCTCGCCTGACCTTGCCTTCCTTTGCTTTAAGCTTTCCTTGCATTGTCGTGCATCGCCTAGCCTTGCGTTTTCGTGCATTAGCCTTGCCTAGCCTCACCGTGCCTTTCCTTGCGTTACCCTTTGCTTGCCTTGCCGTGCATTGCCTAGCCGTGCGTTTTTCGTGCCTTAGCCTTGTTTCCCCTTGCCGTGCCATTCCTTCCGTTACACTTGCCTTTCTTTGCTTTCCCTTTCCTTCCTTACCTTCCGTTTCTCTTTGCTTGCCTTCCGTGCATTGCCTAGCCTTGGGTTGTCGTGCCTTAGCCTTGCCTCGCCTGACCGTGCTTTCCCATGCGTTACCCTTTCCATGCCTTGCCGTGCATTGCCTAGCGTGCGTTGTCGTACCTTAGCCTTGTTTCCCCTTGCCGTGCCGTTCCTTCCGTTACCATTGCCATTCCTTGCTTTCCCTTGCCTTCCTTACCTTCCGTTACTCTTTGCTTGCCTTCCGTGCATTGCCTAGCCTTGCGTTGTCGTGCCTTAGACTTATCTCGCCTGACCATGCCTTCCTTTGCTTTAAGCTTTCCTTGCATTGTCGTGCATTGCCTAGCCTTGCGTTGTCGTTCATTAACCTTGCCTAGCCTCACCGTGCCTTGCCTTGCGTTACCCTTTCCTTGCCGTGCATTTCCTAGCCGTGTGTTGTCGTGCCTTAGCCTTGTTACCCCTTGCCGTGCCGTTCCTTCCGTTACCCTTGCCTTCCCTTGCTTTCCCTTTCCTTCCTTGCATTCCGTTACTCTTTGCTTGCTTTCCGTGCATTGCCTAGCCTTGCGTTGGCTTTCCTTAGCCTTGACTCGCCTGACCGTGCTTTCCCATGCGTTACCCTTTCCTTGCCTTGCCGTGCATTGCCTAGCGTGCGTTGTCGTGCCTTAGCCTTGTTTCCCCTTGCCGTGCCGTTCCTTCCGTTACACTTGCCTGTCTTTGCTTTCCCTTGCCTTCCTTACCTTCCGTTACTCTTTGCTTGCCTTCCGTGCATTGCCTAGCCTTGCGTTGTCGTGCCTTAGCCTTGCCTCACCTGACCGTGCCTTCCCCTGCGTTACCCTTTCCTTGCCTTGCCATGCATTGATTAGCCTTGCGTTGTCGTCCATTAGCCTTGCCCAGCCTCACCGTGCCTTGCCTTGCGTTACCCTTTCCTTGCCTTGCCGTGCATTTCCTAGCCGTGTGTTGTCGTGCATTAGCCTTGTTTCCCCTTGCCGTTGCGTGCCTTTTGTTACACTTGCCTTGCATGGCTTTGCCTTGCCTTCCTTTCCTTCCGTTACTCTTTGCTTGCCGTGCCGTGCATTGCCTAGCCCTGCGTTGTCGTGCCTTAGCCTTGTTACCCCTTGCCGTGCCGTTCCTTCCGTTACCCTTGCATTCCCTTGCTTTCCCTTGCCTTCCTTGCGTTCCGTTACTCTTTGCTTGCTTTCCGTGCATTGCCTAGCCTTGCGTTGTCATGCCTTAGCCTTACCTCGCCTGACCGTGCTTTCCCATGCGTTACCCTTTCCTTGCCTTGCCGTGCATTGCCTAGCGTGCGTTGTCGTGCCTTAGCCTTGTTTCCCCTTGCCGTGCCGTTCCTTCCGTTACCATTGCCTTTCCTTGCTTTCCCTTGCCTTCCTTACCTTCCGTTACTCTTTGCTTGCCTTCCGTGCATTGCCTAGCCTTGCGTTGTCGTGCCTTAGCCTTATCTCGCCTGACCGTGCCTTCCTTTGCTTTAAGCTTTCCTTGCATTGTCGTGCATTGCCTAGCCTTGCGTTGTCGTGCATTAACCTTGCCTAGCCTCACCGTGCCTTGCCTTGCGTTACCCTTTCCTTGCCTTGCCGTGCATTTCCTAGCCGTGTGTTGTCGTGCCTTAGCCTTGTTACCCCTTGCCGTGCCGTTCCTTCCGTTACCCTTGCCTTCCCTTGCTTTCCCTTTCCTTCCTTGCATTCCGTTACTCCTTGCTTGCTTACCGTGCATAGCCTAGACTTGCGTTGGCTTTCCTTAGCCTTGCCTCGCCTGACCGTGCTTTCCCATGCGTTACCCTTTCCTTGCCTTGCCGTGCATTGCCTAGCGTGCGTTGCCGTGCCTTAGCCTTGTTTCCCCTTGCCGTGCCGTTCCTTCCGTTACACTTGCCTTTCTTTGCTTTCCCTTGCCTTCCTTACCTTCCGTTACTCTTTGCTTGCCTTCCGTGCATTGCCAAGCCTTGCGTTGTCGTGCCTTAGCCTTGCCTCCCCTGACCGTGCTTTCCCATGCGTTACCCTTTCCTTGCCTTGCCGTGCATTGCCTAGCCTGCGTTTTCGTGCCTTAGACTTGTTTCCCCTTGCCGTGCCGTTCCTTCCGTTACCATTGCCTTTTCTTGCTTTCCCTTGCCTTCCTTACCTTCCGTTACTCTTTGCTTGCCTTCCCTGCATTGCCTAGCCTTGCGTTGTCGTGCCTTAGCCTTATCTCGCCTGACCGTGCCTTCCTTTGCTTTAAGCTTTACTTGCATTGTCGTGCATTGCCTAGCCTTGCGTTGTCGTGCATTAGCCTTGGCCAGCCTCACCGTGCCTTGCCTTGCGTTACCCTTTTCTTGCCTTGCCGTGCATTTCCTAGCCGTGTGTTGTCGTGCCTTAGCCTTGTTTCCCCTTGCCGTTGCGTGCCTTTTGTTACACTTGCCTTGCCTGGCTTTGCCTTGCCTTCCTTTCCTTCCGTTACTCTTTGCTTGCCGTGCCGTGCATTGCCTAGCCCTGCGTTGTCGTGCCTTAGCCTTGTTACCCCTTGCCGTGCCGTTCCTTCCGTTACCCTTGCATTCCCTTGCTTTCCCTTGCCTTCCTTGCGTTCCGTTACTCTTTGCTTGCTTTCCGTGCATTGCCTAGCCTTGCGTTGTCATGCCTTAGCCTTGCCTCGCCTGACCGTGCTTTCCCATGCGTTACCCTTTCCTTGCCTTGCCGTGCATTGCCTAGCGTGCGTTGTCGTGCCTTAGCCTTGTTTCCCCTTGCCGTGCCGTTCCTTCCGTTACCATTGCCTTTCCTTGCTTTCCCTTGCCTTCCTTACCTTCCGTTACTCTTTGCTTGCCTTCCGTGCATTGCCTAGCCTTGCGTTGTCGTGCCTTAGCCTTATCTCGCCTGACCGTGCCTTCCTTTGCTTTAAGCTTTCCTTGCATTGTCGTGCATTGCCTAGCCTTGCGTTGTCGTGCATTAACCTTGCCTAGCCTCACCGTGCCTTGCCTTGCGTTGCCCTTTCCTTGCCTTGCCGTGCATTTCCTAGCCGTGCGTTCTCGTGCCTTAGCCTTGTTACCCCTTGCCGTGCCGTTCCTTCCGTTACCCTTGCCTTCCCTTGCTTTCCCTTTCCTTCCTTGCATTCCGTTACTCCTTGCTTGCTTACCGTGCATTGCCTAGCCTTGCGTTGGCTTTCCTTAGCCTTGCCTCGCCTGACCGTGCTTTCCCATGCGTTACCCTTTCCTTGCCTTGCCGTGCATTGCCTAGCGTGCGTTGCCGTGCCTTAGCCTTGTTTCCCCTTGCCGTGCCGTTCCTTCCGTTACACTTGCCTTTCTTTCCTTTCCCTTGCCTTCCTTACATTCCGTTTCTCTTTGCTTGCCTTCCGTGCATTGCCTAGCCTTGCGTTGTCGTGCCTTAGCCTTGCCTCGCCTGACCGTGCTTTCCCATGCGTTACCCTTTCCTTGCCTTGCCGTGCATTGCCTAGCGTGCGTTGTCGTACCTTAGCCTTGTTTCCCCTTGCCGGGCCGTTCCTTCCGTTACCATTGCCTTTCCTTGCTTTCCCTTGCCTTCCTTACCTTCCGTTACTCTTTGCTTGCCTTCCGTGCATTGCCTAGCCTTGCGTTGTCGTGCCTTAGACTTATCTCGCCTGACCATGCCTTCCTTTGCTTTAAGCTTTCCTTGTATTGTCGTGCATTGCCTAGCCTTGCGTTGTCGTTCATTAACCTTGCCTAGCCTCACCGTGCCTTGCCTTGCATTACCCTTTCCTTGCCTTGCCGTGCATTTCCTAGCCGTGTGTTGTCGTGCCTTAGCCTTGTTACCCCTTGCCGTGCCGTTCCTTCCGTTACCCTTGCCTTCCCTTGCTTTCCCTTTCCTTCCTTGCATTCCGTTACTCTTTGCTTGCTTTCCGTGCATTGCCTAGCCTTGCGTTGGCTTTCCTTAGCCTTGACTCGCCTGACCGTGCTTTCCCATGCGTTACCCTTTCCTTGCCTTGCCGTGCATTGCCTAGCGTGCGTTGTCGTGCCTTAGCCTTGTTTCCCCTTGCCGTGCCGTTCCTTCCGTTACACTTGCCTTTCTTTGCTTTCCATTGCCTTACTTACGTTCCGTTACTCTTTGCTTGCCTTCCGTGCAATGCCAAGCCTTGCGTTGTCGTGCCTTAGCCTTGCCTCCCCTGACCGTGCTTTCCCATGCGTTACCCTTTCCTTGCCTTGCCGTGCATTGCCTAGCGTGCGTTTTCGTGCCTTAGACTTGTTTCCCCTTGCCGTGCCGTTCCTTCCGTTACCATTGCCTTTCCTTCCTTTCCCTTGCCTTCCTTACCTTCCGTTACTCTTTGCTTGCCTTCCCTGCATTGCCTAGCCTTGCGTTGTCGTGCCTTAGCCTTATCTCGCCTGACCGTGCCTTCCTTTGCTTTAAGCTTTACTTGCATTGTCGTGCATTGCCTAGCCTTGCGTTGTCGTGCATTAGCCTTGCCCAGCCTCACCGTGCCTTGCCTTGCGTTACCCTTTCCTTGCCTTGCCGTGCATTTCCTAGCCGTGTGTTGTCGTGCCTTAGCCTTGTTTCCCCTTGCCGTTGCGTGCCTTTTGTTACACTTGCCTTGCCTGGCTTTGCCTTGCCTTCCTTTCCTTCCGTTACTCTTTGCTTGCCTTCCGTGCATTGCCTAGCCCTGCGTTGTCGTGCCTTAGCCTTGTTACCCCTTGCCGTGCCGTTCCTTCCGTTACCCTTGCCTTCCCTTGCTTTCCCTTTCCTTCCTTACCTTCCGTTACTCTTTGCTTGCCTTCCGTGCATTGCCTAGCCTTGCGTTGTCGTGCCTTAGCGTTGCCTCGCCTGACCGTGCTTTCAAATGCGTTACCCTTTCCTTGCCTTGCCGTTCATTGCCTAGCGTTCGGTGTCGTGCCTTAGACTTGTTTCCCCTTGCCGTGCCGTTCCTTCCGTTACCCTGGTCTTTCCTTCCTTTTCCTTGCCTTGCTTACCTTCCGTTACTCTTTGCTTGCCTTCCCTGAATTTCCTAGCCTTGCGTTGTCGTGCCTTAGCCTTATCTCGCCTGACCTTGCCTTCCTTTGCTTTAAGCTTTCCTTGCATTGTCGTGCATCGCCTAGCCTTGCGTTTTCGTGCATTAGCCTTGCCTAGCCTCACCGTGCCTTTCCTTGCGTTACCCTTTGCTTGCCTTGCCGTGCATTGCCTAGCCGTGCGTTTTTCGTGCCTTAGCCTTGTTTCCCCTTACCGTGCCATTCCTTCCGGTACACTTGCCTTTCTTTGCTTTCCCTTTCCTTCCTTACCTTCCGTTTCTCTTTGCTTGCCTTCCGTGCATTGCCTAGCCTTGGGTTGTCGTGCCTTAGCCTTGCCTCGCCTGACCGTGCTTTCCCATGCGTTACCCTTTCCTTGCCTTGCCGTGCATTGCCTAGCGTGCGTTGTCGTACCTTAGCCTTGTTTCCCCTTGCCGTGCCGTTCCTTCCGTTACCATTGCCTTTCCTTGCTTTCCCTTGCCTTCCTTACCTTCCGTTACTCTTTGCTTGCCTTCCGTGCATTTCCTAGCCTTGCGTTGTCGTGCCTTAGAATTATCTCGCCTGACCTTGCCTTCCTTTGCTTTAAGACTTCCTTGCATTTTCGTGCATCGCCTAGCCTTGCGTTTTCGTGCATTAGCCTTGCCTAGCCTCACCGTGCCTTTCCTTGCGTTACCCTTTGCTTGCCTTACCGTGCATTGCCTAGCGTGCGTTGTCGTGCCTTAGCCTTGTTTCCCCTTGCCGTGCCGTTCCTTCCGTTACACTTGCCTTTCTTTGCTTTCCCTTGCCTTCCTTACCTTCCGTTACTCTTTGCTTGCCTTCCGTGAATTGCCTAGCCTTGCCTTGTCGTGCCTTAGCCTTATCTCGCCTGACCGTGCCTTCCTTTGCTTTAAGCTTTCCTTGCATTGTCGTGCATTGCCTAGCCTTGCCTTGTCGTGCATTAGCCTTGCCTAGCCTCACCGTGCCTTGCGTTACCCTTTCCTTCCCTTGCCGTGCATTGCCTAGCCGTGCGTTGTCGTGCCTTAGCCTTGATTCCCCTTGCCGTGGCGTGCCATTTGTTACACTTGCCTTGCTTGGCTTTGCCTTGCCTTCCTTTCCTTCCGTTACTCTTTCCTTGCCTTGCCGTGCATTGCCTAGCCTTGCATTGTCGTGCCTTATCCTTGCCTCACCCGACCGTGCCTTCCCCTGCGTTACCCTTTCCTTGCCTTGCCGTGCAATGCCTAGCCCTGCGTTGTCGTGCCTTAGCCTTCTTACCGCTTCCCGTGCCGTTCCTTCCGTTACCGTTGCCTTCCCTTGCTTTCCCTTTCCTTCCTTGCATTCCGTTACTCCTTGCTTGCTTGCCGTGCATTGCCTAGCCTTGCGTTGGCTTTCCTTAGCCTTGCCTCGCCTGACCGTGCTTTCCCATGCGTTACCCTTTCCTTGCCTTGCCGTGCATTGCCTAGCGTGCGTTGTCGTGCCTTAGCCTTGTTTCCCCTTGCCGTGCCGTTCCTTCCGTTACACTTGCCTTTCTTTGCTTTCCCTTGCCTTCCTTACCTTCCGTTACTCTTTGCTTGCCTTCCGTGCATTGCCAAGCCTTGCGTTGTCGTGCCTTAGCCTTGCCTCCCCTGACCGTTCTTTCCCATGCGTTACCCTTTCCTTCCCTTGCCGTGCATTGCCTAGCGTGCGTTGTCGTGCCTTAGACTTGTTTCCCCTTCCCGTGCCGTTCCTTCCGTTACCATTGCCTTTCCTTCCTTGCCTTTGCCTTCCTTATCTTCCGTTGCTCTTTGCTTGCCTTCCCTGCATTGCCTAGCCTTGCGTTGTACTGCCTTAGCCTTATCTCTTCTGACCGTGCCATCCTTTGCTTTAAGCTTTACTTGCATTGTCGTGCATTGCCTAGCCTTGCGTTGTGGTGCATTAGCCTTGCCTAGCCTCACCGTGCCTTGCCTTGCGTTATCCCTTTCCTTGCCTTGCCGTGCATTTCCTAGCCGTGTGTTGTCGTGCCTTAGCCTTGTTTCCCCTTGCCGTTGCTTGCCTTTTGTTACACTTGCCTTGCCTGGCTTTGCCTTGCCTTCCGTTCCGTTCCGTTACTCTTTCCTTGCCTTGCCGTGCATTGCCTAGCCCTGCGTTGTCGTGCCTTAGCCTTGTTACCCCTTGCCGTGCCGTTCCTTCCGTTACCCTTGCCTTCCCTTGCTTTCCCTTTCCTTCCTTACCTTCCGTTACTCTTTGCTTGCCTTCCGTGCATTGCCTAGCCTTGCGTTGTCGTGCCTTAGCGTTGCCTCGCCTGACCGTGCTTTCAAATGCGTTACCCTTTCCTTGCCTTGCCGTTCATTGCCTAGCGTTCGGTGTCGTGCCTTAGACTTGTTTCCCCTTGCCGTGCCGTTCCTTCCGTTACCCTGGTCTTTCCTTCCTTTTCCTTGCCTTGCTTACCTTCCGTTATTCTTTGCTTGCCTTCCCTGAATTTCCTAGCCTTGCGTTGTCGTGCCTTAGCCTTATCTCGCCTGACCTTGCCTTCCTTTGCTTTAAGCTTTCCTTGCATTGTCGTGCATTGCCTAGCCTTGCGTTGTCGTTCATTAACCTTGCCCAGCCTCACCGTGCCTTGCCTTGCGTTACCCTTTTCTTGCCTTGCCGTGCATTTCCTAGCCGTGTGTTGTCGTGCCTTAGCCTTGTTTCCCCTTGCCGTTGCGTGCCTTTTGTTACACTTGCCTTGCCTGGCTTTGCCTTGCCTTCCTTTCCTTCCGTTACTCTTTGCTTGCCTTGCCGTGCATTGCCTAGCCCTGCGTTGTCGTGCCTTAGCCTTGTTACCCCTTGCCGTGCCGTTCCTTCCGTTACCCTTGCATTCCCTTGCTTTCCCTTGTCTTCCTTGCGTTCCGTTACTCTTTGCTTGCTTTCCGTGCATTGCCTAGCCTTGCGTTGTCATGCCTTAGCCTTGCCTCGCCTGACCGTGCTTTCCCATGCCTTACCCTTTCCTTGCCTTGCCGTGCATTGCCTAGCGTGCGTTGTCGTGCCTTAGACTTGTTTCCCCTTGCCGTGCCGTTCCTTCCGTTACCATTGCCTTTCCTTGCTTTCCCTTGCCTTCCTTACCTTCCGTTACTCTTTGCTTGCCTTCCGTGCATTGCCTAGCCTTGCGTTGTCGTACCTTAGCCTTATCTCGCCTGACCGTGCCTTCCTTTGCTTTAAGCTTTCCTTGCATTGTCGTGCATTACCTAGCCTTGCGTTGTCGTGCATTAACCTTGCCTAGCCTCACCGTGCCTTGCCTTGCGTTACCCTTTCCTTGCCTTGCCGTGCATTTCCTAGCCGTGTGTTGTCGTGCCTTAGCCTTGTTACCCCTTGCCGTGCCGTTCCTTCCGTTACCCTTGCCTTCACTTGCTTTCCCTTTCCTTCCTTGCATTCCGTTACTCCTTGCTTGCTTACCGTGCATTGCCTAGACTTGCGTTGGCTTTCCTTAGCCTTGCCTCGCCTGACCGTGCTTTCCCATGCGTTACCCTTTCCTTGCCTTGCCGTGCATTGCCTAGCGTGCGTTGCCGTGCCTTAGCCTTGTTTCCCCTTGCCGTGCCGTTCCTTCCGTTACCCTTGCCTTCCCTTGCTTTCCCTTGCCTTCCTTACCTTCCGTTACTCTTTGCTTGCCTTCCGTGCATTGCCAAGCCTTGCGTTGTCGTGCCTTAGCCTTGCCTCCCCTGACCGTTCTTTCCCATGCGTTACCCTTTCCTTCCCTTGCCGTGCATTGCCTAGCGTGCGTTGTCGTGCCTTAGACTTGTTTCCCCTTCCCGTGCCGTTCCTTCCGTTACCATTGGCTTTCCTTACTTTCCTTTGCCTTCCTTACCTTCCGTTACTCTTTGCTTGCCTTCCGTGCATTGCCTAGCCTTGGGTTGTCGTGCCTTAGCCTTGCCTCGCCTGACCGTGCTTTCCCATGCGTTACCCTTTCCTTGCCTTGCCGTGCATTTCCTAGCGTGCGTTGTCGTGCCTTAGCCTTGTTTCCCCTTGCCGTGCCGTTCCTTCCGTTACCATTGCGTTTCCTTGCTTTCCCTTGCCTTCCTTACATTCCGTTACTCTTTGCTTGCCTTCCGTGCATTGCCTAGCCTTGCGTTGTCGTGCCTTAGCCTTATCTCGCCTGACCGTGCCTTCCTTTGCTTTAAGCTTTCCTTGCACTGTCGTGCATTGCCTTGCCTTGCGTTGTCGTGCATTAGCCTCGCCTAGACTCACCGTGCCTTGCCTTGCGTTACCCTTTCCTTGCCTTGCCGTGCATTGCCTAGCCGTGCGTTGTCGTGCCTTAGCCTTGATTCCCCTTGCCGTGGCGTGCCTTTTGTTACACTTGCCTTGCATGGCTTTGCCTTGCCTTCCTTTCCTTCCGTTACTCTTTCCTTGCCTTGCCGTGCATTGCCTAGCCTTGCATTGTCGTGCCTTATCCTTGCCTCACCTAACCGTGCCTTCCCCTGCGTTACCATTTCCTTTCCTTGCCGTGCATTGCCTAGCGTGCGTTGTCGTGCCTTAGCCTTGTTTCCCCTTGCCGTGCCGTTCCTTCCGTGACACTTGCCTTTCTTTGCTTTCCCTTGCCTTCCTTACCTTCCGTTACTCTTTGCTTGCCTTCCGTGCATTGCCAAGCCTTGCGTTGTCGTGCCTTAGCCTTGCCTCCCCTGACCGTTCTTTCCCATGCGTTACCCTTTCCTTCCCTTGCCGTGCATTGCCTAGCCTTGCGTTGTCGTGCCTTAGCCTTATCTCTTCTGACCGTGCCATCCTTTGCTTTAAGCTTTACTTGCATTGTCGTGCATTGCCTAGCCTTGCGTTGTCGTGCATTAGCCTTGCCTAGCCTCACCGTGCCTTGCCTTGCGTTACCCTTTCCTTGCCTTGCCGTGCATTTCCTAGCCGTGTGTTGTCGTGCCTTAGCCTTGTTTCCCCTTGCCGTTGCGTGCCTTTTGTTACACTTGCCTTGCCTGGCTTTGCCTTGCCTTCCGTTCCGTTCCGTTACTCTTTCCTTGCCTTGCCGTGCATTGCCTAGCCCTGCGTTGTCGTGCCTTAGCCTTGTTACCCCTTGCCGTGCCGTTCCTTCCGTTACCCTTGCCTTCCCTTGCTTTCCCTTTCCTTCCTTACCTTCCGTTACTCTTTGCTTGCCTTCCGTGCATAGCCTAGCCTTGCGTTGTCGTGCCTTAGCGTTGCCTCGCCTGACCGTGCTTTCAAATGCGTTACCCTTTCCTTGCCTTGCCGTTCATTGCCTAGCGTTCGGTGTCGTGCCTTAGACTTGTTTCCCCTTCCCGTGCCGTTCCTTCCGTTACCCTGGTCTTTCCTTCCTTTTCCTTGCCTTGCTTACCTTCCGTTACTCTTTGCTTGCCTTCCCTGAATTTCCTAGCCTTGCGTTGTCGTGCCTTAGCCTTATCTCGCCTGACCTTGCCTTCCTTTGCTTTAAGCTTTCCTTGCATTGTCGTGCATCGCCTAGCCTTGCGTTTTCGTGCATTAGCCTTGCCTAGCCTCACCGTGCCTTTCCTTGCGTTACCCTTTGCTTGCCTTGCCGTGCATTGCCTAGCCGTGCGTTTTTCGTGCCTTAGCCTTGTTTCCCCTTGCCGTGCCATTCCTTCCGTTACACTTGCCTTTCTTTGCTTTCCCTTTCCTTCCTTACCTTCCGTTTCTCTTTGCTTGCCTTCCGTGCATTGCCTAGCCTTGGGTTGTCGTGCCTTAGCCTTGCCTCGCCTGACCGTGCTTTCCCATGCGTTACCCTTTCCATGCCTTGCCGTGCATTGCCTAGCGTGCGTTGTCGTACCTTAGCCTTGTTTCCCCTTGCCGTGCCGTTCCTTCCGTTACCATTGCCTTTCCTTGCTTTCCCTTGCCTTCCTTACCTTCCGTTACTCTTTGCTTGCCTTCCGTGCATTGCCTAGCCTTGCGTTGTCGTGCCTTAGACTTATCTCGCCTGACCATGCCTTCCTTTGCTTTAAGCTTTCCTTGTATTGTCGTGCATTGCCTAGCCTTGCGTTGTCGTTCATTAACCTTGCCTAGCCTCACCGTGCCTTGCCTTGCGTTACCCTTTCCTTGCCTTGCCGTGCATTTCCTAGCCGTGTGTTGTCGTGCCTTAGCCTTGTTTCCCCTTGCCGTGCCGTTCCTTCCGTTACCCTTGCCTTCCCTTGCTTTCCCTTTCCTTCCTTGCATTCCGTTACTCCTTGCTTGCTTTCCGTGCATTGCCTAGCCTTGCGTTGGCTTTCCTTAGCCTTGACTCGCCTGACCGTGCTTTCCCATGCGTTACCCTTTCCTTGCCTTGCCGTGCATTGCCTAGCGTGCGTTGTCGTGCCTTAGCCTTGTTTCCCCTTGCCGTGCCGTTCCTTCCGTTACACTTGCCTGTCTTTGCTTTCCCTTGCCTTACTTACCTTCCGTTACTCTTTGCTTAGCCTTATCTCGCCTGACCGTGCCTTCCTTTGCTTTAAGCTTTCCTTGCATTGTCGTGCATTGCCTAGCCTTGCGTTGTCGTGCATTAACCTTGCCTAGCCTCACCGTGCCTTGCCTTGCGTTACCCTTTCCTTGCCTTGCCGTGCATTGCCTAGCCGTGCGTTGTCGTGCCTTAGCCTTGATTCCCCTTGCCGTGGCGTGCCTTTTGTTACACTTGCCTTGCTTGGCTTTGCCTTGCCTTCCTTTCCTTCCGTTACTCTTTCCTTGCCTTGCCGTGCATTGCCTAGCCTTGCATTGTCGTGCCTTATCCTTGCCTCACCCGACCGTGCCTTCCCCTGCGTTACCCTTTCCTTGCCTTGCCGTGCATTGCCTAGCCCTGCGTTGTCGTGCCTTAGCCTTCTTACCGCTTCCCGTGCCGTTCCTTCCGTTACCGTTGCCTTCCCTTGCTTTCCCTTTCCTTCCTTGCATTCCGTTACTCCTTGCTTGCTTGCCGTGCATTGCCTAGCCTTGCGTTGGCTTTCCTTAGCCTTGCCTCGCCTGACCGTGCTTTCCCATGCGTTACCCTTTCCTTGCCTTGCCGTGCATTGCCTAGCGTGCGTTGTCGTGCCTTAGCCTTGTTTCCCCTTGCCGTGCCGTTCCTTCCGTTACACTTGCCTTTCTTTGCTTTCCCTTGCCTTCCTTACCTTCCGTTACTCTTTGCTTGCCTTCCGTGCATTGCCAAGCCTTGCGTTGTCGTGCCTTAGCCTTGCCTCCCCTGACCGTTCTTTCCCATGCGTTACCCTTTCCTTCCCTTGCCGTGCATTGCCTAGCGTGCGTTGTCGTGCCTTAGACTTGTTTCCCCTTCCCGTGCCGTTCCTTCCGTTACCATTGCCTTTCCTTCCTTGCCTTTGCCTTCCTTATCTTCCGTTGCTCTTTGCTTGCCTTCCCTGCATTGCCTAGCCTTGCGTTGTACTGCCTTAGCCTTATCTCTTCTGACCGTGCCATCCTTTGCTTTAAGCTTTACTTGCATTGTCGTGCATTGCCTAGCCTTGCGTTGTGGTGCATTAGCCTTGCCTAGCCTCACCGTGCCTTGCCTTGCGTTATCCCTTTCCTTGCCTTGCCGTGCATTTCCTAGCCGTGTGTTGTCGTGCCTTAGCCTTGTTTCCCCTTGCCGTTGCTTGCCTTTTGTTACACTTGCCTTGCCTGGCTTTGCCTTGCCTTCCGTTCCGTTCCGTTACTCTTTCCTTGCCTTGCCGTGCATTGCCTAGCCCTGCGTTGTCGTGCCTTAGCCTTGTTACCCCTTGCCGTGCCGTTCCTTCCGTTACCCTTGCCTTCCCTTGCTTTCCCTTTCCTTCCTTACCTTCCGTTACTCTTTGCTTGCCTTCCGTGCATTGCCTAGCCTTGCGTTGTCGTGCCTTAGCGTTGCCTCGCCTGACCGTGCTTTCAAATGCGTTACCCTTTCCTTGCCTTGCCGTTCATTGCCTAGCGTTCGGTGTCGTGCCTTAGACTTGTTTCCCCTTGCCGTGCCGTTCCTTCCGTTACCCTGGTCTTTCCTTCCTTTTCCTTGCCTTGCTTACCTTCCGTTATTCTTTGCTTGCCTTCCCTGAATTTCCTAGCCTTGCGTTGTCGTGCCTTAGCCTTATCTCGCCTGACCTTGCCTTCCTTTGCTTTAAGCTTTCCTTGCATTGTCGTGCATTGCCTAGCCTTGCGTTGTCGTTCATTAACCTTGCCCAGCCTCACCGTGCCTTGCCTTGCGTTACCCTTTTCTTGCCTTGCCGTGCATTTCCTAGCCGTGTGTTGTCGTGCCTTAGCCTTGTTTCCCCTTGCCGTTGCGTGCCTTTTGTTACACTTGCCTTGCCTGGCTTTGCCTTGCCTTCCTTTCCTTCCGTTACTCTTTGCTTGCCTTGCCGTGCATTGCCTAGCCCTGCGTTGTCGTGCCTTAGCCTTGTTACCCCTTGCCGTGCCGTTCCTTCCGTTACCCTTGCATTCCCTTGCTTTCCCTTGTCTTCCTTGCGTTCCGTTACTCTTTGCTTGCTTTCCGTGCATTGCCTAGCCTTGCGTTGTCATGCCTTAGCCTTGCCTCGCCTGACCGTGCTTTCCCATGCCTTACCCTTTCCTTGCCTTGCCGTGCATTGCCTAGCGTGCGTTGTCGTGCCTTAGACTTGTTTCCCCTTGCCGTGCCGTTCCTTCCGTTACCATTGCCTTTCCTTGCTTTCCCTTGCCTTCCTTACCTTCCGTTACTCTTTGCTTGCCTTCCGTGCATTGCCTAGCCTTGCGTTGTCGTACCTTAGCCTTATCTCGCCTGACCGTGCCTTCCTTTGCTTTAAGCTTTCCTTGCATTGTCGTGCATTACCTAGCCTTGCGTTGTCGTGCATTAACCTTGCCTAGCCTCACCGTGCCTTGCCTTGCGTTACCCTTTCCTTGCCTTGCCGTGCATTTCCTAGCCGTGTGTTGTCGTGCCTTAGCCTTGTTACCCCTTGCCGTGCCGTTCCTTCCGTTACCCTTGCCTTCACTTGCTTTCCCTTTCCTTCCTTGCATTCCGTTACTCCTTGCTTGCTTACCGTGCATTGCCTAGACTTGCGTTGGCTTTCCTTAGCCTTGCCTCGCCTGACCGTGCTTTCCCATGCGTTACCCTTTCCTTGCCTTGCCGTGCATTGCCTAGCGTGCGTTGCCGTGCCTTAGCCTTGTTTCCCCTTGCCGTGCCGTTCCTTCCGTTACACTTGCCTTTCTTTGCTTTCCCTTGCCTTCCTTACATTCCGTTACTCTTTGCTTGCCTTCCGTGCATTGCCAAGCCTTGCGTTGTCGTGCCTTAGCCTTGCCTCCCCTGACCGTTCTTTCCCATGCGTTACCCTTTCCTTCCCTTGCCGTGCATTGCCTAGCGTGCGTTGTCGTGCCTTAGACTTGTTTCCCCTTCCCGTGCCGTTCCTTCCGTTACCATTGGCTTTCCTTACTTTCCTTTGCCTTCCTTACCTTCCGTTACTCTTTGCTTGCCTTCCGTGCATTGCCTAGCCTTGGGTTGTCGTGCCTTAGCCTTGCCTCGCCTGACCGTGCTTTCCCATGCGTTACCCTTTCCTTGCCTTGCCGTGCATTTCCTAGCGTGCGTTGTCGTGCCTTAGCCTTGTTTCCCCTTGCCGTGCCGTTCCTTCCGTTACCATTGCGTTTCCTTGCTTTCCCTTGCCTTCCTTACATTCCGTTACTCTTTGCTTGCCTTCCGTGCATTGCCTAGCCTTGCGTTGTCGTGCCTTAGCCTTATCTCGCCTGACCGTGCCTTCCTTTGCTTTAAGCTTTCCTTGCACTGTCGTGCATTGCCTTGCCTTGCGTTGTCGTGCATTAGCCTCGCCTAGACTCACCGTGCCTTGCCTTGCGTTACCCTTTCCTTGCCTTGCCGTGCATTGCCTAGCCGTGCGTTGTCGTGCCTTAGCCTTGATTCCCCTTGCCGTGGCGTGCCTTTTGTTACACTTGCCTTGCATGGCTTTGCCTTGCCTTCCTTTCCTTCCGTTACTCTTTCCTTGCCTTGCCGTGCATTGCCTAGCCTTGCATTGTCGTGCCTTATCCTTGCCTCACCTAACCGTGCCTTCCCCTGCGTTACCATTTCCTTTCCTTGCCGTGCATTGCCTAGCGTGCGTTGTCGTGCCTTAGCCTTGTTTCCCCTTGCCGTGCCGTTCCTTCCGTGACACTTGCCTTTCTTTGCTTTCCCTTGCCTTCCTTACCTTCCGTTACTCTTTGCTTGCCTTCCGTGCATTGCCAAGCCTTGCGTTGTCGTGCCTTAGCCTTGCCTCCCCTGACCGTTCTTTCCCATGCGTTACCCTTTCCTTCCCTTGCCGTGCATTGCCTAGCCTTGCGTTGTCGTGCCTTAGCCTTATCTCTTCTGACCGTGCCATCCTTTGCTTTAAGCTTTACTTGCATTGTCGTGCATTGCCTAGCCTTGCGTTGTCGTGCATTAGCCTTGCCTAGCCTCACCGTGCCTTGCCTTGCGTTACCCTTTCCTTGCCTTGCCGTGCATTTCCTAGCCGTGTGTTGTCGTGCCTTAGCCTTGTTTCCCCTTGCCGTTGCGTGCCTTTTGTTACACTTGCCTTGCCTGGCTTTGCCTTGCCTTCCGTTCCGTTCCGTTACTCTTTCCTTGCCTTGCCGTGCATTGCCTAGCCCTGCGTTGTCGTGCCTTAGCCTTGTTACCCCTTGCCGTGCCGTTCCTTCCGTTACCCTTGCCTTCCCTTGCTTTCCCTTTCCTTCCTTACCTTCCGTTACTCTTTGCTTGCCTTCCGTGCATAGCCTAGCCTTGCGTTGTCGTGCCTTAGCGTTGCCTCGCCTGACCGTGCTTTCAAATGCGTTACCCTTTCCTTGCCTTGCCGTTCATTGCCTAGCGTTCGGTGTCGTGCCTTAGACTTGTTTCCCCTTCCCGTGCCGTTCCTTCCGTTACCCTGGTCTTTCCTTCCTTTTCCTTGCCTTGCTTACCTTCCGTTACTCTTTGCTTGCCTTCCCTGAATTTCCTAGCCTTGCGTTGTCGTGCCTTAGCCTTATCTCGCCTGACCTTGCCTTCCTTTGCTTTAAGCTTTCCTTGCATTGTCGTGCATCGCCTAGCCTTGCGTTTTCGTGCATTAGCCTTGCCTAGCCTCACCGTGCCTTTCCTTGCGTTACCCTTTGCTTGCCTTGCCGTGCATTGCCTAGCCGTGCGTTTTTCGTGCCTTAGCCTTGTTTCCCCTTGCCGTGCCATTCCTTCCGTTACACTTGCCTTTCTTTGCTTTCCCTTTCCTTCCTTACCTTCCGTTTCTCTTTGCTTGCCTTCCGTGCATTGCCTAGCCTTGGGTTGTCGTGCCTTAGCCTTGCCTCGCCTGACCGTGCTTTCCCATGCGTTACCCTTTCCATGCCTTGCCGTGCATTGCCTAGCGTGCGTTGTCGTACCTTAGCCTTGTTTCCCCTTGCCGTGCCGTTCCTTCCGTTACCATTGCCTTTCCTTGCTTTCCCTTGCCTTCCTTACCTTCCGTTACTCTTTGCTTGCCTTCCGTGCATTGCCTAGCCTTGCGTTGTCGTGCCTTAGACTTATCTCGACTGACCGTGCCTTCCTTTGCTTTAAGCTTTCCTTGCATTGTCGTGCATTGCCTAGCCTTGCGTTGTCGTTCATTAACCTTGCCTAGCCTCACCGTGCCTTGCCTTGCGTTACCCTTTCCTTGCCGTGCATTTCCTAGCCGTGTGTTGTCGTGCCTTAGCCTTGTTACCCCTTGCCGTGCCGTTCCTTCCGTTACCCTTGCCTTCCCTTGCTTTCCCTTTCCTTCCTTGCATTCCGTTACTCTTTGCTTGCTTTCCGTGCATTGCCTAGCCTTGCGTTGGCTTTCCTTAGCCTTGACTCGCCTGACCGTGCTTTCCCATGCGTTACCCTTTCCTTGCCTTGCCGTGCATTGCCTAGCGTGCGTTGTCGTGCCTTAGCCTTGTTTCCCCTTGCCGTGCCGTTCCTTCCGTTACACTTGCCTGTCTTTGCTTTCCCTTGCCTTCCTTACCTTCCGTTACTCTTTGCTTGCCTTCCGTGCATTGCCAAGCCTTGCGTTGTCGTGCCTTAGCCTTGCCTCCCCTGACCGTGCTTTCCCATGCGTTACCCTTTCCTTGCCTTGCCGTGCATTGCCTAGCCTTGCGTTGTCGTGCATTAGCCTTGCCCAGCCTCACCGTGCCTTGCCTTGCGTTACCCTTTCCTTGCCTTGCCGTGCATTTCCTAGCCGTGTGTTGTCGTGCCTTAGCCTTGTTTCCCCTTGCCGTTGCGTGCCTTTTGTTACACTTGCCTTGCCTGGCTTTGCCTTGCCTTCCTTTCCTTCCGTTACTCTTTCCTTGCCTTGCCGTGCATTGCCTAGCCTTGCATTGTCGTGCCTTATCCTTGTTTCCCCTTGCCGTGCCGTTCCTTCCGTTACCCTTGCATTCCCTTGCTTTCCCTTGCCTTCCTTGCGTTCCGTTACTCTTTGCTTGCTTTCCGTGCATTGCCTAGCCTTGCGTTGTCATGCCTTAGCCTTACCTCGCCTGACCGTGCTTTCCCATGCGTTACCCTTTCCTTGCCTTGCCGTGCATTGCCTAGCGTGCGTTGTCGTGCCTTAGCCTTGTTTCCCCTTGCCGTGCCGTTCCTTCCGTTACCATTGCCTTTCCTTGCTTTCCCTTGCCTTCCTTACCTTCCGTTACTCTTTGCTTGCCTTCCGTGCATTGCCTAGCCTTGCGTTGTCGTGCCTTAGCCTTATCTCGCCTGACCGTGCCTTCCTTTGCTTTAAGCTTTCCTTGCATTGTCGTGCATTGCCTAGCCTTGCGTTGTCGTGCATTAACCTTGCCTAGCCTCACCGTGCCTTGCCTTGCGTTACCCTTTCCTTGCCTTGCCGTGCATTTCCTAGCCGTGTGTTGTCGTGCCTTAGCCTTGTTACCCCTTGCCGTGCCGTTCCTTCCGTTACCCTTGCCTTCCCTTGCTTTCCCTTTCCTTCCTTGCATTCCGTTACTCCTTGCTTGCTTACCGTGCATAGCCTAGACTTGCGTTGGCTTTCCTTAGCCTTGCCTCGCCTGACCGTGCTTTCCCATGCGTTACCCTTTCCTTGCCTTGCCGTGCATTGCCTAGCGTGCGTTGCCGTGCCTTAGCCTTGTTTCCCCTTGCCGTGCCGTTCCTTCCGTTACACTTGCCTTTCTTTGCTTTCCCTTGCCTTCCTTACCTTCCGTTACTCTTTGCTTGCCTTCCGTGCATTGCCAAGCCTTGCGTTGTCGTGCCTTAGCCTTGCCTCCCCTGACCGTGCTTTCCCATGCGTTACCCTTTCCTTGCCTTGCCGTGCATTGCCTAGCCTGCGTTTTCGTGCCTTAGACTTGTTTCCCCTTGCCGTGCCGTTCCTTCCGTTACCATTGCCTTTTCTTGCTTTCCCTTGCCTTCCTTACCTTCCGTTACTCTTTGCTTGCCTTCCCTGCATTGCCTAGCCTTGCGTTGTCGTGCCTTAGCCTTATCTCGCCTGACCGTGCCTTCCTTTGCTTTAAGCTTTACTTGCATTGTCGTGCATTGCCTAGCCTTGCGTTGTCGTGCATTAGCCTTGGCCAGCCTCACCGTGCCTTGCCTTGCGTTACCCTTTTCTTGCCTTGCCGTGCATTTCCTAGCCGTGTGTTGTCGTGCCTTAGCCTTGTTTCCCCTTGCCGTTGCGTGCCTTTTGTTACACTTGCCTTGCCTGGCTTTGCCTTGCCTTCCTTTCCTTCCGTTACTCTTTGCTTGCCGTGCCGTGCATTGCCTAGCCCTGCGTTGTCGTGCCTTAGCCTTGTTACCCCTTGCCGTGCCGTTCCTTCCGTTACCCTTGCATTCCCTTGCTTTCCCTTGCCTTCCTTGCGTTCCGTTACTCTTTGCTTGCTTTCCGTGCATTGCCTAGCCTTGCGTTGTCATGCCTTAGCCTTGCCTCGCCTGACCGTGCTTTCCCATGCGTTACCCTTTCCTTGCCTTGCCGTGCATTGCCTAGCGTGCGTTGTCGTGCCTTAGCCTTGTTTCCCCTTGCCGTGCCGTTCCTTCCGTTACCATTGCCTTTCCTTGCTTTCCCTTGCCTTCCTTACCTTCCGTTACTCTTTGCTTGCCTTCCGTGCATTGCCTAGCCTTGCGTTGTCGTGCCTTAGCCTTATCTCGCCTGACCGTGCCTTCCTTTGCTTTAAGCTTTCCTTGCATTGTCGTGCATTGCCTAGCCTTGCGTTGTCGTGCATTAACCTTGCCTAGCCTCACCGTGCCTTGCCTTGCGTTACCCTTTCCTTGCCTTGCCGTGCATTTCCTAGCCGTGTGTTGTCGTGCCTTAGCCTTGTTACCCCTTGCCGTGCCGTTCCTTCCGTTACCCTTGCCTTCCCTTGCTTTCCCTTTCCTTCCTTGCATTCCGTTACTCCTTGCTTGCTTACCGTGCATTGCCTAGACTTGCGTTGGCTTTCCTTAGCCTTGCCTCGCCTGACCGTGCTTTCCCATGCGTTACCCTTTCCTTGCCTTGCCGTGCATTGCCTAGCGTGCGTTGCCGTGCCTTAGCCTTGTTTCCCCTTGCCGTGCCGTTCCTTCCGTTACACTTGCCTTTCTTTCCTTTCCCTTGCCTTCCTTACATTCCGTTTCTCTTTGCTTGCCTTCCGTGCATTGCCTAGCCTTGCGTTGTCGTGCCTTAGCCTTGCCTCGCCTGACCGTGCTTTCCCATGCGTTACCCTTTCCTTGCCTTGCCGTGCATTGCCTAGCGTGCGTTGTCGTACCTTAGCCTTGTTTCCCCTTGCCGTGCCGTTCCTTCCGTTACACTTGCCTTTCCTTGCTTTCCCTTGCCTTCCTTACCTTCCGTTACTCTTTGCTTGCCTTCCGTGCATTGCCTAGCCTTGCGTTGTCGTGCCTTAGACTTATCTCGCCTGACCGTGCCTTCCTTTGCTTTAAGCTTTCCTTGTATTGTCGTGCATTGCCTAGCCTTGCGTTGTCGTTCATTAACCTTGCCTAGCCTCACCGTGCCTTGCCTTGCGTTACCCTTTCCTTGCCTTGCCGTGCATTTCCTAGCCGTGTGTTGTCGTGCCTTAGCCTTGTTACCCCTTGCCGTGCCGTTCCTTCCGTTACCCTTGCCTTTCCTTGCTTTCCCTTGCCTTCCTTACCTTCCGTTACTCTTTGCTTGCTTTCCGTGCATTGCCTAGCCTTGCGTTGGCTTTCCTTAGCCTTGACTCGCCTGACCGTGCTTTCCCATGCGTTACCCTTCCCTTCCCTTGCCGTGCATTGCCTAGCGTGCGTTTTCGTGCCTTAGACTTGTTTCCGCTTGCCGTGCCGTTCCTTCCGTTACCATTGCCTTTTCTTGCTTTCCCTTGCCTTCCTTACCTTCCGTTACTCTTTGCTTGCCTTCCCTGCATTGCCTAGCCTTGCGTTGTCGTGCCTTAGCCTTATCTCGCCTGACCGTGCCTTCCTTTGCTTTAAGCTTTACTTGCATTGTCGTGCATTGCCTAGCCTTGCGTTGTCGTGCATTAGCCTTGCCCAGCCTCACCGTGCCTTGCCTTGCGTTACCCTTTCCTTGCCTTGCCGTGCATTTCCTAGCCGTGTGTTGTCGTGCCTTAGCCTTGTTTCCCCTTGCCGTTGCATGCCTTTTGTTACACTTGCCTTGCCTGGCTTTGCCTTGCCTTCCTTTCCGTTACTCTTTGCTGCCGTGCCGTGCATTGCCTAGCCCTGCGTTGTCGTGCCTTAGCCTTGTTACCCCTTGCCGTGCCGTTCCTTCCGTTACCCTTGCATTCCCTTGCTTTCCCTTGCCTTCCTTGCGTTCCGTTACTCTTTGCTTGCTTTCCGTGCATTGCCTAGCCTTGCGTTGTCATGCCTTAGCCTTACCTCGCCTGACCGTGCTTTCCCATGCGTTACCCTTTCCTTGCCTTGCCGTGCATTGCCTAGCGTGCGTTGTCGTGCCTTAGCCTTGTTTCCCCTTGCCGTGCCGTTCCTTCCGTTACCATTGCCTTTCCTTGCTTTCCCTTGCCTTCCTTACCTTCCGTTACTCTTTGCTTGCCTTCCGTGCATTGCCTAGCCTTGCGTTGTCGTGCCTTAGCCTTATCTCGCCTGACCGTGCCTTCCTTTGCTTTAAGCTTTCCTTGCATTGTCGTGCATTGCCTAGCCTTGCGTTGTCGTGCATTAACCTTGCCTAGCCTCACCGTGCCTTGCCTTGCGTTACCCTTTCCTTGCCTTGCCGTGCATTTCCTAGCCGTGTGTTGTCGTGCCTTAGCCTTGTTACCCCTTGCCGTGCCGTTCCTTCCGTTACCCTTGCCTTCCCTTGCTTTCCCTTTCCTTCCTTGCATTCCGTTACTCCTTGCTTGCTTACCGTGCATTGCCTAGACTTGCGTTGGCTTTCCTTAGCCTTGCCTCGCCTGACCGTGCTTTCCCATGCGTTACCCTTTCCTTGCCTTGCCGTGCATTGCCTAGCGTGCGTTGCCGTGCCTTAGCCTTGTTTCCCCTTGCCGTGCCGTTCCTTCCGTTACACTTGCCTTTCTTTGCTTTCCCTTGCCTTCCTTACCTTCCGTTACTCTTTGCTTGCCTTCCGTGCATTGCCAAGCCTTGCGTTGTCGTGCCTTAGCCTTGCCTCCCCTGACCGTGCTTTCCCATGCGTTACCCTTTCCTTGCCTTGCCGTGCATTGCCTAGCCTGCGTTTTCGTGCCTTAGACTTGTTTCCCCTTGCCGTGCCGTTCCTTCCGTTACCATTGCCTTTTCTTGCTTTCCCTTGCCTTCCTTACCTTCCGTTACTCTTTGCTTGCCTTCCCTGCATTGCCTAGCCTTGCGTTGTCGTGCCTTAGCCTTATCTCGCCTGACCGTGCCTTCCTTTGCTTTAAGCTTTACTTGCATTGTCGTGCATTGCCTAGCCTTGCGTTGTCGTGCATTAGCCTTGCCTAGCCTCACCGTGCCTTGCCTTGCGTTACCCTTTCCTTGCCTTACCGTGCATTTCCTAGCCGTGTGTTGTCGTGCCTTAGCCTTGTTTCCCCTTGCCGTTGCGTGCCTTTTGTTACACTTGCCTTGCCTGGCTTTGCCTTGCCTTCCTTTCCTTCCGTTACTCTTTGCTTGCCGTGCCGTGCATTGCCTAGCCCTGCGTTGTCGTGCCTTAGCCTTGTTACCCCTTGCCGTGCCGTTCCTTCCGTTACCCTTGCATTCCCTTGCTTTCCCTTGCCTTCCTTGCGTTCCGTTACTCTTTGCTTGCTTTCCGTGCATTGCCTAGCCTTGCGTTGTCATGCCTTAGCCTTGCCTCGCCTGACCGTGCTTTCCCATGCGTTACCCTTTCCTTGCCTTGCCGTGCATTGCCTAGCGTGCGTTGTCGTGCCTTAGCCTTGTTTCCCCTTGCCGTGCCGTTCCTTCCGTTACCATTGCCTTTCCTTGCTTTCCCTTGCCTTCCTTACCTTCCGTTACTCTTTGCTTGCCTTCCGTGCATTGCCTAGCCTTGCGTTGTCGTGCCTTAGCCTTATCTCGCCTGACCGTGCCTTCCTTTGCTTTAAGCTTTCCTTGCATTGTCGTGCATTGCCTAGCCTTGCGTTGTCGTGCATTAACCTTGCCTAGCCTCACCGTGCCTTGCCTTGCGTTACCCTTTCCTTGCCTTGCCGTGCATTTCCTAGCCGTGTGTTGCCGTGCCTTAGCCTTGTTACCCCTTGCCGTGCCGTTCCTTCCGTTACCCTTGCCTTCCCTTGCTTTCCCTTTCCTTCCTTGCATTCCGTTACTCCTTGCTTGCTTACCGTGCATTGCCTAGACTTGCGTTGGCTTTCCTTAGCCTTGCCTCGCCTGACCGTGCTTTCCCATGCCTTACCCTTTCCTTGCCTTGCCGTGCATTGCCTAGCGTGCGTTGCCGTGCCTTAGCCTTGTTTCCCCTTGCCGTGCCGTTCCTTCCGTTACACTTGCCTTTCTTTGCTTTCCATTGCCTTCCTTACCTTCCGTTACTCTTTGCTTGCCTTCCGTGAATTGCCAAGCCTTGCGTTGTCGTGCCTTAGCCTTGCCTCCCCTGACCGTTCTTTCCCATGCGTTACCCTTTCCTTCCCTTGCCGTGCATTGCCTAGCGTGCGTTGTCGTGCCTTAGACTTGTTTCCCCTTGCCGTGCCGTTCCTTCCGTTACCATTGCCTTTCCTTGCTTTCCTTTGCCTTCCTTACCTTCCGTTACTCTTTGCTTGCCTTCCGTGCATTGCCTAGCCTTGCGTTGTCGTGCCTTAGCCTTGCCTCGCCTGACCGTGCCTTCCTTTGCTTTAAGCTTTCCTTGCATTGTCGTGCATTGCCTAGCCTTGCGTTGTCGTGCATTAACCTTGCCTAGCCTCACCCTGCCTTGCCTTGCGTTACCCTTTCCTTCCCTTGCCGTGCATTTCCTAGCCGTGTGTTGTCGTGCCTTAGCCTTGTTACCCCTTGCCGTGCCGTTCCTTCCGTTACCCATGCCTTCCCTTGCTTTCCCTTTCCTTCCTTGCATTCCGTTACTCCTTGCTTGCTTTCCGTGCATTGCCTAGCCTTGCGTTGGCTTTCCTTAGCCTTGCCTCGCCTGACCGTGCTTTCCCATGCGTTACCCTTTCCTTGCCTTGCCGTGCATTTCCTAGCCGTGTGTTGTCGTGCCTTAGCCTTGTTACCCCTTGCCGTGCCGTTCCTTCCGTTACCCTTGCCTTCCCTTGCTTTCCCTTTCCTTCCTTGCATTCCGTTACTCCTTGCTTGCTTTCCGTGCATTGCCTAGCCTTGCGTTGGCTTTCCTTAGCCTTGACTCGCCTGACCGTGCTTTCCCATGCGTTACCCTTTCCTTGCCTTGCCGTGCATTGCCTAGCGTGCGTTGTCGTGCCTTAGCCTTGTTTCCCCTTGCCGTGCCGTTCCTTCCGTTACACTTGCCTTTCTTTGCTTTCCATTGCCTTACTTACGTTCCGTTACTCTTTGCTTGCCTTCCGTGCAATGCCAAGCCTTGCGTTGTCGTGCCTTAGCCTTGCCTCCCCTGACCGTGCTTTCCCATGCGTTACCCTTTCCTTGCCTTGCCGTGCATTGCCTAGCGTGCGTTTTCGTGCCTTAGACTTGTTTCCCCTTGCCGTGCCGTTCCTTCCGTTACCATTGCCTTTTCTTGCTTTCCCTTGCCTTCCTTACCTTCCGTTACTCTTTGCTTGCCTTCCCTGCATTGCCTAGCCTTGCGTTGTCGTGCCTTAGCCTTATCTCGCCTGACCGTGCCTTCCTTTGCTTTAAGCTTTACTTGCATTGTCGTGCATTGCCTAGCCTTGCGTTGTCGTGCATTAGCCTTGCCCAGCCTCACCGTGCCTTGCCTTGCGTTACCCTTTTCTTGCCTTGCCGTGCATTTCCTAGCCGTGTGTTGTCGTGCCTTAGCCTTGTTTCCCCTTGCCGTTGCATGCCTTTTGTTACACTTGCCTTGCCTGGCTTTGCCTTGCCTTCCTTTTCTTCCGTTACTCTTTCCTTGCCTTGCCGTGCATTGCCTAGCCTTGCGTTGTCGTGCCTTAGCCTTGTTACCCCTTGCCGTGCCGTTCCTTCCGTTACCCTTGCATTCCCTTGCTTTCCCTTGCCTTCCTTGCGTTCCGTTACTCTTTGCTTGCTTTCCGTGCATTGCCTAGCCTTGCGTTGTCATGCCTTAGCCTTACCTCGCCTGACCGTGCTTTCCCATGCGTTACCCTTTCCTTGCCTTGCCGTGCATTGCCTAGCGTGCGTTGTCGTGCCTTAGCCTTGTTTCCCCTTGCCGTGCCGTTCCTTCCGTTACCATTGCCTTTCCTTGCTTTCCCTTGCCTTCCTTACCTTCCGTTACTCTTTGCTTGCCTTCCGTGCATTGCCTAGCCTTGCGTTGTCGTGCCTTAGCCTTATCTCGCCTGACCGTGCCTTCCTTTGCTTTAAGCTTTCCTTGCATTGTCGTGCATTGCCTAGCCTTGCGTTGTCGTGCATTAACCTTGCCTAGCCTCACCGTGCCTTGCCTTGCGTTACCCTTTCCTTGCCTTGCCGTGCATTTCCTAGCCGTGTGTTGTCGTGCCTTAGCCTTGTTACCCCTTGCCGTGCCGTTCCTTCCGTTACCCTTGCCTTCCCTTGCTTTCCCTTCCTTTCCCTTTCCTTCCTTGCATTCCGTTACTCCTTGCTTGCTTACCGTGCATTGCCTAGACTTGCGTTGGCTTTCCTTAGCCTTGCCTCGCCTGACCGTGCTTTCCCATGCGTTACCCTTTCCTTGCCTTGCCGTGCATTGCCTAGCGTGCGTTGCCGTGCCTTAGCCTTGTTTCCCCTTGCCGTGCCGTTCCTTCCGTTACACTTGCCTTTCTTTGCTTTCCCTTGCCTTCCTTACCTTCCGTTACTCTTTGCTTGCCTTCCGTGCATTGCCAAGCCTTGCGTTGTCGTGCCTTAGCCTTGCCTCCCCTGACCGTGCTTTCCCATGCGTTACCCTTTCCTTGCCTTGCCGTGCATTGCCTAGCCTGCGTTTTCGTGCCTTAGACTTGTTTCCCCTTGCCGTGCCGTTCCTTCCGTTACCATTGCCTTTTCTTGCTTTCCCTTGCCTTCCTTACCTTCCGTTACTCTTTGCTTGCCTTCCCTGCATTGCCTAGCCTTGCGTTGTCGTGCCTTAGCCTTATCTCGCCTGACCGTGCCTTCCTTTGCTTTAAGCTTTACTTGCATTGTCGTGCATTGCCTAGCCTTGCGTTGTCGTGCATTAGCCTTGCCCAGCCTCACCGTGCCTTGCCTTGCGTTACCCTTTTCTTGCCTTGCCGTGCATTTCCTAGCCGTGTGTTGTCGTGCCTTAGCCTTGTTTCCCCTTGCCGTTGCGTGCCTTTTGTTACACTTGCCTTGCCTGGCTTTGCCTTGCCTTCCTTTCCTTCCGTTACTCTTTGCTTGCCGTGCCGTGCATTGCCTAGCCCTGCGTTGTCGTGCCTTAGCCTTGTTACCCCTTGCCGTGCCGTTCCTTCCGTTACCCTTGCATTCCCTTGCTTTCCCTTGCCTTCCTTGCGTTCCGTTACTCTTTGCTTGCTTTCCGTGCATTGCCTAGCCTTGCGTTGTCGTGCCTTAGCCTTGCCTCCCCTGACCGTGCTTTCCCATGCGTTACCCTTTCCTTGCCTTGCCGTGCATTGCCTAGCGTGCGTTTTCGTGCCTTAGACTTGTTTCCCCTTGCCGTGCCGTTCCTTCCGTTACCATTGCCTTTTCTTGCTTTCCCTTGCCTTCCTTACCTTCCGTTACTCTTTGCTTGCCTTCCGTGCATTGCCTAGCCTTGCGTTGTCGTGCCTTAGCCTTATCTCGCCTGACCGTGCCTTCCTTTGCTTTAAGCTTTCCTTGCATTGTCGTGCATTGCCTAGCCTTGCGTTGTCGTGCATTAAACTTGCCTAGCCTCACCGTGCCTTGCCTTGCGTTACCCTTTCCTTGCCTTGCCGTGCATTTCCTAGCCGTGTGTTGTCGTGCCTTAGCCTTGTTACCCCTTGCCGTGCCGTTCCTTCCGTTACCCTTGCCTTCCCTTGCTTTCCCTTTCCTTCCTTGCATTCCGTTACTCCTTGCTTGCTTTCCGTGCATTGCCTAGCCTTGCGTTGGCTTTCCTTAGCCTTGCCTCGCCTGACCGTGCTTTCCCATGCGTTACCCTTTCCTTGCCTTGCCGTGCATTGCCTAGCGTGCGTTGTCGTGCCTTAGCCTTGTTTCCCCTTGCCGTGCCGTTCCTTCCGTTACACTTGCCTTTCTTTGCTTTCCCTTGCCTTCCTTACCTTCCGTTACTCTTTGCTTGCCTTCCGTGCATTGCCAAGCCTTGCGTTGTCGTGCCTTAGCCTTGCCTCCCCTGACCGTTCTTTCCCATGCGTTACCCTTTCCTTCCCTTGCCGTGCATTGCCTAGCGTGCGTTGTCGTGCCTTAGACTTGTTTCCCCTTGCCGTGCCGTTCCTTCCGTTACCATTGCCTTTCCTTGCTTTCCTTTGCCTTCCTTACCTTCCGTTACTCTTTGCTTGCCTTCCGTGCATTGCCTAGCCTTGCGTTGTCGTGCCTTAGCCTTGCCTCGCCTGACCGTGCCTTCCTTTGCTTTAAGCTTTCCTTGCATTGTCGTGCATTGCCTAGCCTTGCGTTGTCGTGCATTAACCTTGCCTAGCCTCACCGTGCCTTGCCTTGCGTTACCCTTTCCTTGCCTTGCCGTGCATTTCCTAGCCGTGTGTTGTCGTGCCTTAGCCTTGTTACCCCTTGCCGTGCCGTTCCTTCCGTTACCCTTGCCTTCCCTTGCTTTCCCTTTCCTTCCTTGCATTCCGTTACTCCTTGCTTGCTTTCCGTGCATTGCCTAGCCTTGCGTTGGCTTTCCTTAGCCTTGCCTCGCCTGACCGTGCTTTCCCATGCGTTACCCTTTCCTTGCCTTGCCGTGCATTGCCTAGCGTGCTTTGTCGTGCCTTAGCCTTGTTTCCCCTTGCCGTGCCGTTCCTTCCGTTACACTTGCCTTTCTTTGCTTTCCCTTGCCTTCCTTACCTTCCGTTATGCTTTGCTTGCCTTCCCTGCATTGCCTAGCCTTGCGTTGTCGTGCCTTAGCCTTATCTCGCCTGACCGTGCCTTCCTATGCTTTAAGCTTTCCTTGCATTGTCGTGCATTGCCTTGCCTTGCGTTGTCGTGCATTAGCCTTGCCTAGCCTCACCGTGCCTTGCCTTGCGTTACCCTTTCCTTGCCTTGCCGTGCATTGCCTAGCCGTGCGTTGTCGTGCCTTAGCCTTGATTCCCCTTGCCGTGGCGTGCCTTTTGTTACACTTGCCTTGCCTGGCTTTGCCTTGCCTTCCTTTCCTTCCGTTACTCTTTCCTTGCCTTGCGTGCATTGCCTAGCCTTGCGTTGTCGTGCCTTAGCCTTGCCTCGCCTGACCGTGCCTTCCCTTGCGTTACCCTTTCCTTGCCTTGCCGTGCATTGCCTAGCCGTGCGTTGTCGTGCCTTAGCCTTGTTTCCCCTTGCCGTGCCGTTCCTTCCGTTACACTTGCCTTTCTTTGCTTTCCCTTGCCTTCCTTACCTTCCGTTACTCTTTGCTTGCCTTCCGTGCATTGCCAAGCCTTGCGTTGTCGTGCCTTTGCCTTGCCTCCCCTGACCGTGCTTTCCCATGCGTTACTCTTTGCTTGCCTTCCCTGCATTGCCTAGCCTTGCGTTGTCGTGCCTTAGCCTTATCTCGCCTGACCGTGCCTTCCTTTGCTTTAAGCTTTCCTTGCATTGTCGTGCATTGCCTAGCCTTGCGTTGTCGTTCATTAACCTTGCCTAGCCTCACCGTGCCTTTCCTTGCGTTACCCTTTCCTTGCCTTGCCGTGCATTTCCTAGCCGTGTGTTGTCGTGCCTTAGCCTTGTTACCCCTTCCCGTGCCGTTCCTTCCGTTACCCTTGCCTTCCCTTGCTTTCCCTTGCCTTCCTTGCGTTCCGTTACTCTTTGCTTGCTTTCCGTGCATTGCCTAGCCTTGCGTTGTCATGCCTTAGCCTTGCATCGCCTGACCGTGCTTTCCCATTCGTTACCCTTTCCTTGCCTTGCCGTGCATTGCCTAGCCCTGCGTTGTCGTGCCTTAGCCTTGTTTCCCCTTGCCGTGCCGTTCCTTCCGTTACACTTGCCTTTCCTTCCTTTCCCTTGCCTTCCTTACCTTCTGTTACTCTTTGCTTGCCTTCCGTGCATTGCCTAGCCTTGCGTTGTCGTGCCTTAGCGTTGCCTCGCCTGACCGTGCTTTCAAATGCGTTTTCCTTTCCTTGCCTTGCCGTTCATTGCCTAGCGTTCGGTGTCGTGCCTTAGCCTTGTTTCCCCTTGCCGTGCCGTTCCTTCCGTTACACTTGCCTTTCCTTCCTTTTCCTTGCCTTGCTTACCTTCCGTTACTCTTTGCTTGCCTTCCCTGAATTTCCTAGCCTTGCGTTGTCGTGCCTTAGCCTTATCTCGCCTGACCTTGCCTTCCTTTGCTTTAAGCTTTCCTTGCATTGTCGTGCATCGCCTAGCCTTGCGTTTTCGTGCATTAGCCTTGCCTAGCCTCACCGTGCCTTTCCTTGCGTTACCCTTTGCTTGCCTTCCCGTGCATTGCCTAGCCGTGCGTTTTTCGTGCCTTAGCCTTGTTTCCCCTTGCCGTGCCATTCCTTCCGTTACACTTGCCTTTCTTTGCTTTCCCTTTCCTTCCTTACCTTCCGTTTCTCTTTGCTTGCCTTCCGTGCATTGCCTAGCCTTGGGTTGTCGTGCCTTAGCCTTGCCTCGCCTGACCGTGCTTTCCCATGCGTTACCCTTTCCTTGCCTTGCCGTGCATTGCCTAGCGTGCGTTGTCGTACCTTAGCCTTGTTTCCCCTTGCCGTGCCGTTCCTTCCGTTACCCTTGCCTTGCCTTGCTTTCCCTTGCCTTCCTTACCTTCCGTTACTCTTTGCTTGCCTTCCGTGCATTGCCTAGCCTTGCGTTGTCGTGCCTTAGACTTATCTCGCCTGACCGTGCCTTCCTTTGCTTTAAGCTTTCCATGCATTGTCGTGCATTGCCTAGCCTTGCGTTGTCGTTCATTAACCTTGCCTAGCCTCACCGTGCCTTGCCTTGCGTTACCCTTTCCTTGCCTTGCCGTGCATTTCCTAGCCGTGTGTTGTCGTGCCTTAGCCTTGTTACCCATTGCCGTGCCGTTCCTTCCGTTACCCTTGCCTTCCCTTGCTTTCCCTTTCCTTCCTTGCATTCCGTTACTCCTTGCTTGCTTTCCGTGCATTGCCTAGCCTTGCGTTGGCTTTCCTTAGCCTTGACTCGCCTGACCGTGCTTTCCCATGCGTTACCCTTTCCTTGCCTTGCCGTGCATTGCCTAGCGTGCGTTGTCGTGCCTTAGCTTTGTTTCCCCTTGCCGTGCCGTTCCTTCCGTTACACTTGCCTGTCTTTGCTTTCCCTTGCCTTACTTACCTTCCGTTACTCTTTGCTTGCCTTCCGTGCATTGCCAAGCCTTGCGTTGTCGTGCCTTAGCCTTGCCTCCCCTGACCGTGCTTTCCCATGCGTTACCCTTTCCTTGCCTTCCGTGCATTGCCTAGCCTTGCGTTGTCGTGCATTAGCCTTGCCTAGCCTCACCGTGCCTTGCCTTGCGTTACCCTTTCCTTGCCTTGCCGTGCATTTCCTAGCCGTGTGTTGTCGTGCCTTAGCCTTGTTTCCCCTTGCCGTTGCGTGCCTTTTGTTACACTTGCCTTGCCTGGCTTTGCCTTGCCTTCCTTTCCTTCCGTTACTCTTTCCTTGCCTTGCCGTGCATTGCCTAGCCCTGCGTTGTCGTGCCTTAGCCTTGTTACCCCTTGCCGTGCCGTTCCTTCCGTTACCCTTGCCTTCCCTTGCTTTCCCTTGCCTTCCTTGCGTTCCGTTACTCTTTGCTTGCTTTCCGTGCATTGCCTAGCCTTGCGTTGTCATGCCTTAGCCTTGCCTCGCCTGACCGTGCTTTCCCATGCGTTACCCTTTCCTTGCCTTGCCGTGCATTGCCTAGCGTGCGTTGTCGTGCCTTAGCCTTGTTTCCCCTTGCCTTCCTTACCTTCCGTTACTCTTTGCTTGCCTTCCGTGCATTGCCTAGCCTTGCGTTGTCGTGCCTTAGCCTTATCTCGCCTGACCGTGCCTTCCTTTGCTTTAAGCTTTCCTTGCATTGTCGTGCATTGCCTAGCCTTGCGTTGTCGTGCATTAACCTTGCCTAGCCTCACCGTGCCTTGCCTTGCGTTACCCTTTCCTTGCCTTGCCGTGCATTTCCTAGCCGTGTGTTGTCGTGCCTTAGCCTTGTTACCCCTTGCCGTGCCGTTCCTTCCGTTACCCTTGCCTTCCCTTGCTTTCCCTTGCCTTCCTTGCGTTCCGTTACTCTTTGCTTGCTTTCCGTGCATTGCCTAGCCTTGCGTTGTCATGCCTTAGCCTTGCATCGCCTGACCGTGCTTTCCCATGCGTTACCCTTTCCTTGCCTTGCCGTGCATTGCCTAGCCTTGCGTTGTCGTGCTTTAGCGTTGCCTCGCCTGACCGTGCTTTCAAATGCGTTACCCTTTCCTTGCCTTGCCGTTCATTGCCTAGCGTTCGGTGTCGTGCCTTAGACTTGTTTCCCCTTGCCGTGCCGTTCCTTCCGTTACCCTGGTCTTTCCTTCCTTTTCCTTGCCTTGCTTACCTTCCGTTACTCTTTGCTTGCCTTCCCTGAATTTCCTAGCCTTGCGTTGTCGTGCCTTAGAATTATCTCGCCTGACCTTGCCTTCCTTTGCTTTAAGATTTCCTTGCATTGTCGTGCATCGCCTAGCCTTGCGTTGTCGTGCATTAGCCTTGCCTAGCCTCACCGTGCCTTGCCTTGCGTTACCCTTTCCTTGCCTTGCCGTGCATTGCCTAGCGTGCGTTGTCGTGCCTTAGCCTTGTTTCCCCTTGCCGTGCCGTTCCTTCCGTTACACTTGCCTTTCCTTGCTTTCCCTTGCCTTCCTTACCTTCCGTTACTCTTTGCTTGCCTTCCGTGCATTGCCTAGCCTTGCGTTGTCGTGCCTTAGCCTTGCCTCGCCTGACCGTGCTTTCCCATGCGTTACCCTTTCCTTGCCTTGCCGTGCATTGCCTAGCGTGCGTTGTCGTGCCTTAGCCTTCTTTCCCCTTGCCGTGCCGTTCCTTCCGTTACCCTTGCCTTGCCTTGCTTTCCCTTGCCTTCCTTGCCTTCCGTTACTCTTTGCTTGCCTTCCGTGCATTGCCTAGCCTTGCGTTGTCGTGCCTTAGACTTATCTCGCCTGACCGTGCCTTCCTTTGCTTTAAGCTTTCCTTGCATTGTCGTGCATTGCCTAGCCTTGCGTTGTCGTTCATTAACCTTGCCTAGCCTCACCGTGCCTTGCCTTGCGTTACCCTTTCCTTGCCTTGCCGTGCATTTCCTAGCCGTGCGTTGTCGTGCCTTAGCCTTGTTTCCCCTTGCCGTGCCGTTCCTTCCGTTACCCTTGCCTTCCCTTGCTTTCCCTTTCCTTCCTTGCATTCCGTTACTCCTTGCTTGCTTTCCGTGCATTGCCTAGCCTTGCGTTGGCTTTCCTTAACCTTGACTCGCCTGACCGTGCTTTCCCATGCGTTAACCTTTCCTTGCCTTGCCGTGCATTGCCTAGCCGTGCGTTGTCGTGCCTTAGCCTTGATTCCCCTTGCCGTGGCGTGCCTTTTGTTACACTTGCCTTGCCTGGCTTTGCCTTGCCTTCCTTTCCTTCCGTTACTCTTTCCTTGCCTTGCCGTGCATTGCCTAGCCTTGCATTGTCGTGCCTTATCCTTGCCTCACCTGACCGTGCCTTCCCCTGCGTTACCCTTTCCTTGCCTTGCCGTGCAATGCCTAGCCCTGCGTTGTCGTGCCTTAGCCTTCTTACCGCTTCCCGTGCCGTTCCTTCCGTTACCGTTGCCTTCCCTTGCTTTCCCTTTCCTTCCTTGCATTCCGTTACTCCTTGCTTGCTTGCCGTGCATTGCCTAGCCTTGCGTTGGCTTTCCTTAGCCTTGCCTCGCCTGACCGTGGTTTCCCATGCGTTACCCTTTCCTTGCCTTGCCGTGCATTGCCTAGCGTGCGTTGTCGTGCCTTAGCCTTGTTTCCCCTTGCCGTGCCGTTCCTTCCGTTACACTTGCCTTTCTTTGCTTTCCCTTGCCTTCCTTACCTTCCGTTACTCTTTGCTTGCCTTCCGTGCATTGCCAAGCCTTGCGTTGTCGTGCCTTAGCCTTGCCTCCCCTGACCGTTCTTTCCCATGCGTTACCCTTTCCTTCCCTTGCCGTGCATTGCCTAGCGTGCGTTGTCGTGCCTTAGACTTGTTTCCCCTTCCCGTGCCGTTCCTTCCGTTACCATTGCCTTTCCTTCCTTGCCTTTGCCTTCCTTATCTTCCGTTGCTCTTTGCTTGCCTTCCCTGCATTGCCTAGCCTTGCGTTGTACTGCCTTAGCCTTATCTCTTCTGACCGTGCCATCCTTTGCTTTAAGCTTTACTTGCATTGTCGTGCATTGCCTAGCCTTGCGTTGTGGTGCATTAGCCTTGCGTAGCCTCACCGTGCCTTGCCTTGCGTTATCCCTTTCCTTGCCTTGCCGTGCATTTCCTAGCCGTGTGTTGTCGTGCCTTAGCCTTGTTTCCCCTTGCCGTTGCGTGCCTTTTGTTACACTTGCCTTGCCTGGCTTTGCCTTGCCTTCCTTTCCTTCCGTTACTCTTTCCTTGCCTTGCCGTGCATTGCCTAGCCCTGCGTTGTCGTGCCTTAGCCTTGTTACCCCTTGCCGTGCCGTTCCTTCCGTTACCCTTGCCTTCCCTTGCTTTCCCTTTCCTTCCTTACCTTCCGTTACTCTTTGCTTGCCTTCCGTGCATTGCCTAGCCTTGCGTTGTCGTGCCTTAGCGTTGCCTCGCCTGACCGTGCTTTCAAATGCGTTACCCTTTCCTTGCCTTGCCGTTCATTGCCTAGCGTTCGGTGTCGTGCCTTAGACTTGTTTCCCCTTGCCGTGCCGTTCCTTCCGTTACCCTGGTCTTTCCTTCCTTTTCCTTGCCTTGCTTACCTTCCGTTATTCTTTGCTTGCCTTCCCTGAATTTCCTAGCCTTGCGTTGTCGTGCCTTAGACTTATCTCGCCTGACCTTGCCTTCCTTTGCTTTAAGCTTTCCTTGCATTGTCGTGCATCGCCTAGCCTTGCGTTTTCGTGCATTAGCCTTGCCTAGCCTCACCGTGCCTTTCCTTGCGTTACCCTTTGCTTGCCTTGCCGTGCATTGCCTAGCCGTGCGTTTTTCGTGCCTTAGCCTTGTTTCCCCTTGCCCTGCCATTCCTTCCGTTACACTTGCCTTTCTTTGCTTTCCCTTTCCTTCCTTACCTTCCGTTTCTCTTTGCTTGCCTTCCGTGCATTGCCTAGCCTTGGGTTGTCGTGCCTTAGCCTTGCCTCGCCTGACCGTGCTTTCCCATGCGTTACCCTTTCCTTGCCTTGCCGTGCATTGCCTAGCGTGCGTTGTCGTACCTTAGCCTTGTTTCCCCTTGCCGTGCCGTTCCTTCCGTTACCATTGCCTTTCCTTGCTTTCCCTTGCCTTCCTTAACTTCCGTTACTCTTTGCTTGCCTTCCGTGCATTGCCTAGCCTTGCGTTGTCGTGCCTTAGACTTATCTCGCCTGACCGTGCCTTCCTTTGCTTTAAGCTTTCCTTGCATTGTCGTGCATTGCCTAGCCTTGCGTTGTCGTGCATTAGCCTTGCCAAGCCTCACCGTGCCTTGCCTTGCGTTACCCTTTGCTTGCCTTGCCGTGCATTTCCTAGCCGTGTGTTGTCGTGCCTTAGCCTTGTTTCCCCTTGCCGTTGCGTGCCTTTTGTTACACTTGCCTTGCCTGGCTTTGCCTTGCCTTCCTTTCCTTCCGTTACTCTTTGCTTGCCGTGCCGTGCATTGCCTAGCCCTGCGTTGTCGTGCCTTAGCCTTGTTACCCCTTGCCGTGCCGTTCCTTCCGTTACCCTTGCATTCCCTTGCTTTCCCTTGCCTTCCTTGCGTTCCGTAACTCTTTACTTGCTTTCCGTGCATTGCCTAGCCTTGCGTTGTCATGCCTTAGCCTTGCCTCGCCTGACCGTGCTTTCCCATGCGTTACCCTTTCCTTGCCTTGCCGTGCATTGCCTAGCGTGCGTTGTCGTGCCTTAGCCTTGTTTCCCCTTGCCGTGCCGTTCCGTCCGTTACACTTGCCTTTCTTTGCTTTCCCTTGCCTTCCTTACCTTCCGTTACTCTTTGCTTGCCTTCCGTGCATTGCCTAGCCTTGCGTTGTCGTGCCTTAGCCTTATCTCTCCTGACCGTGCCTTCCTTTGCTTTAAGCTTTCCTTGCATTGTCGTGCATTGCCTAGCCTTGCGTTGTCGTGCATTAACCTTGCCTAGCCTCACCGTGCCTTGCCTTGCGTTACCCTTTCCTTGCCTTGCCGTGCATTTCCTAGCCGTGTGTTGTCGTGCCTTAGCCTTGTTACCCCTTGCCGTGCCGTTCCTTCCGTTACCCTTGCCTTCCCTTGCTTTCCCTTTCCTTCCTTGCATTCCGTTACTCCTTGCTTGCTTACCGTGCATTGCCTAGCCTTGCGTTGGCTTTCCTTAGCCTTGCCTCGCCTGACCGTGCTTTCCCATGCGTTACCCTTTCCTTGCCTTGCCGTGCATTGCCTAGCGTGCGTTGCCGTGCTTTAGCTTTGTTTCCCCTTGCCGTGCCGTTCCTTCCGTTACCCTTGCCTTTCCTTGCTTTCCCTTGCCTTCCTTACCTTCCGTTACTCTTTGCTTGCCTTCCGTGCATTGCCAAGCCTTGCGTTGTCGTGCCTTAGCCTTGCCTCCCCTGACCGTTCTTTCCCATGCGTTACCCTTTCCTTCCCTTGCCGTGCATTGCCTAGCGTGCGTTGTCGTGCCTTAGACTTGTTTCCCCTTGCCGTGCCGTTCCTTCCGTTACCATTGCCTTTCCTTGCTTTCCTTTGCCTTCCTTACCTTCCGTTACTCTTTGCTTGCCTTCCTTGCATTGCCTAGCCTTGGGTTGTCGTGCCTTAGCCTTGCCTCGCCTGACCGTGCTTTCCCATGCGTTACCCTTTCCTTGCCTTGCCGTGCATTGCCTAGCGTGCGTTGTTGTGCCTTAGCCTTGTTTCCCCTTGCCGTGCCGTTCCTTCCGTTACACTTGCCTTTCCTTGCTTTCCCTTGCCTTCCTTACATTCCGTTACTCTTTGCTTGCCTTCCGTGCATTGCCTAGCCTTGCGTTGTCGTGCCTTAGCCTTATCTCGCCTGACCGTGCCTTCCTTTGCTTTAAGCTTTCCTTGCATTGTCGTGCATTGCCTAGCCTTGCGTTGTCGTGCATTAACCTTGCCTAGCCTCACCGTGCCTTGCCTTGCGTTACCCTTTCCTTGCCTTGCCGTGCATTTCCTAGCCGTGTGTTGTCGTGCCTTAGCCTTGTTACCCCTTGC
This sequence comes from Macrotis lagotis, assembly GCF_037893015.1. NCBI lineage: Eukaryota > Metazoa > Chordata > Mammalia > Peramelemorphia > Peramelidae > Macrotis > Macrotis lagotis. The sequence continues at coordinate 221,912 of NW_027422240.1, forward strand.
CGTGCCGTTCCTTCCGTTACCCTTGCCTTCCCTTGCTTTCCCTGTCCTTCCTTGCATTCCGTTACTCCTTGCTTGCTTTCCGTGCATTGCCTAGCCTTGCGTTGGCTTTCCTTAGCCTTGCCTCGCCTGACCGTGCTTTCCCTTGCGTTACCCTTTCCTTGCCTTGCCGTGCATTGCCTAGCCGAGCGTTGTCGTACCTTAGCCTTGTTTCCCCTTGCCGTGGCGTGCCTTTTGTTACACTTGCCTTTCCTGGCTTTGACTTGCCTTCCTTTCCTTCCGTTACTCTTTCCTTGCTTTGCCGTGCATTGCCTAGCCTTGCATTGTCGTGCCTTATCCTTGCCTCACCTGACCGTGCCTTCCCCTGCGTTACACTTTCCTTGCCTTGCCGTGCATTGCCTAGCCCTGCGTTGCCGTGCCTTAGCCTTGTTACCCCTTGCCGTGCCGTTCCTTCCGTTACCCTTGCCTTCCCTTGCTTTCCCTTGCCTTCCTTGCGTTCCGTTACTCTTTGCTTGCTTTCCGTGCATTGCCTAGCCGTGCGTTGTCGAGCCTTAGCCTTGATTCCCCTTGCCGTGGCGTGCCTTTTGTTACACTTGCCTTGCCTGGCTTTGCCTTGCCTTCCTTTCCTTCCGTTACTCTTTCCTTGCCTTGCCGTGCATTGCCTAGCCTTGCATTGTCGTGCCTTATCCTTGCCTCATCTAACCGTGCCTTCCCCTGCGTTACCATTTCCTTTCCTTGCCGAGCATTGCCTAGCGTGCGTTGTCGTGCCTTAGCCTTGTTTCCCCTTGCCGTGCCGTTCCTTCCGTGACACTTGCCTTTCTTTGCTTTCCCTTGCCTTCCTTACCTTCCGTTACTCTTTGCTTGCCTTCCGTGCATTGCCAAGCCTTGCGTTGTCGTGCCTTTGCCTTGCCTCCCCTGACCGTGCTTTCCCATGCGTTACTCTTTGCTTGCCTTCCCTGCATTGCCTAGCCTTGCGTTGTCGTGCCTTAGCCTTATCTCGCCTGACCGTGCCTTCCTTTGCGTTAAGCTTTCCTTGCATTGTCGTGCATTGCCTAGCCTTGCGTTGTCGTTCATTAACCTTGCCTAGCCTCACCGTGCCTTGCCTTGCGTTACCCTTTCCTTGCCTTGCCGTGCATTTCCTAGCCGTGTGTTGTCGTGCCTTAGCCTTGTTACCCCTTCCCGTGCCGTTCCTTCCGTTACCCTTGCCTTCCCTTGCTTTCCATTGCCTTCCTTGCGTTCCGTTACTCTTTGCTTGCTTTCCGTGCATTGCCTAGCCTTGCGTTGTCATGCCTTAGCCTTGCATCGCCTGACCGTGCTTTCCCATTCGTTACCCTTTCCTTGCCTTGCCGTGCATTGCCTAGCCGTGCGTTGTCGTGCCTTAGCCTTGTTTCCCCTTGCCGTGCCGTTCCTTCCGTTACACTTGCCTTTCCTTCCTTTCCCTTGCCTTCCTTACCTTCTGTTACTCTTTGCTTGCCTTCCGTGCATTGCCTAGCCTTGCGTTGTCGTGCCTTAGCGTTGCCTCGCCTGACCGTGCTTTCAAATGCGTTTTCCTTTCCTTGCCTTGCCGTTCATTGCCTAGCGTTCGGTGTCGTGCCTTAGACTTGTTTCCCCTTGCCGTGCCGTTCCTTCCGTTACCCTGGCCTTTCCTTCCTTTTCCTTGCCTTGCTTGCCTTCCGTTACTCTTGCTTACCTTCCCTGAATTTCCTAGCCTTGCGTTGTCGTGCCTTAGAATTATCTCGCCTGACCTTGCCTTCCTTTGCTTTAAGATTTCCTTGCATTGTCGTGCATCGCCTAGCCTTGCGTTGTCGTGCATTAGCCTTGCCTAGCCTCACCGTGCCTTGCCTTGCGTTACCCTTTCCTTGCCTTGCCGTGCATTGCCTAGCGTGCGTTGTCGTGCCTTAGCCTTGTTTCCCCTTGCCGTGCCGTTCCTTCCGTTACACTTGCCTTTCCTTGCTTTCCCTTGCCTTCCTTACCTTCCGATACTCTTTGCTTGCCTTCCGTGCATTGCCTAGCCTTGCGTTGTCGTGCCTTAGCCTTGCCTCGCCTGACCGTGCTTTCCCATGCGTTACCCTTTCCTTGCCTTGCCGTTCATTGCCTAGCGTTCGGTGTCGTGCCTTAGACTTGTTCCCCCTTGCCGTGGCGTGCCTTTTGTTACACTTGCCTTGCCTGGCTTTGCCTTGCCTTCCTTTCCTTCCGTTACTCTTTCCTTGCCTTGCCTGCATTGCCTAGCCTTGCATTGTCGTGCCTTATCCTTGCCTCAACTAACCGTGCCTTCCCCTGCGTTACCCTTTCCTTGCCTTGCCGTGCATTGCCTAGCCGTGCGTTGCCGTGCCTTAGCCTTGTTACCCCTTGCCGTGCCGTTCCTTCCGTGACACTTGCCTTTCTTTGCTTTCCCTTGCCTTCCTTACCTTCCGTTACTCTTTGCTTGCCTTCCGTGCATTGCCAAGCCTTGCGTTGTCGTGCCTTTGCCTTGCCTCCCCTGACCGTGCTTTCCCATGCGTTACTCTTTGCTTGCCTTCCCTGCATTGCTAGCCTTGCGTTGTCGTGCCTTAGCCTTATCTCGCCTGACCGTGCCTTCCTTTGCTTTAAGCTTTCCTTGCATTGTCGTGCATTGCCTAGCCTTGCGTTGTCGTTCATTAACCTTGCCTAGCCTCACCGTGCCTTGCCTTGCGTTACCCTTTCCTTGCCTTGCCGTGCATTTCCTAGCCGTGTGTTGTCGTGCCTTAGCCTTGTTACCCCTTGCCGTGCCGTTCTTTCCGTTACCCTTGCCTTCCCTTGCTTTCCCTTGCCTTCCTTGCGTTCCGTTACTCTTTGCTTGCTTTCCGTGCATTGCCTAGCCTTGCGTTGTCATGCCTTAGCCTTGCATCGCCTGACCGTGCTTTCCCATGCGTTACCCTTTCCTTGCCTTGCCGTGCATTGCCTAGCCGTGCGTTGTCGTGCCTTAGCCTTGTTTCCCCTTGCCGTGCCGTTCCTTCCATTACACTTGCCTTTCCTTCCTTTCCCTTGCCTTCCTTACCTTCCGTTACTCTTTGCTTGCCTTCCGTGCATTCCCTAGCCTTGCGTTGTCGTGCCTTAGCGTTGCCTCGCCTGACCGTGCTTTCAAATGCGTTTTCCTTTCCTTGCCTTGCCGTTCATTGCCTAGCGTTCGGTGTCGTGCCTTAGACTTGTTTCCCCTTGCCGTGCCGTTCCTTCCGTTAAACTGGCCTTTCCTTCCTTTTCCTTGCCTTGCTTGCCTTCCGTTACTCTTGCTTGCCTTCCCTGAATTTCCTAGCCTTGCGTTGTCGTGCCTTAGAATTATCTCGCCTGACCTTGCCTTCCTTTGCTTTAAGATTTCCTTGCATTGTCGTGCATCGCCTAGCCTTGCGTTGTCGTGCATTAGCCTTGCCTAGCCTCACCGTGCCTTGCCTTGCGTTACCCTTTCCTTGCCTTGCCGTGCATTGCCTAGCGTGCGTTGTCGTGCCTTAGCCTTGTTTCCCCTTGCCGTGCCGTTCCTTCCGTTACACTTGCCTTTCCTTGCTTTCCCTTGCCTTCCTTACCTTCCGATACTCTTTGCTTGCCTTCCGTGCATTGCCTAGCCTTGCGTTGTCGTGCCTTAGCCTTGCCTCCCCTGACCGTTCTTTCCCATGCGTTACCCTTTCCTTCCCTTGCCGTGCATTGCCTAGCGTGCGTTGTCGTGCCTTAGACTTGTTTCCCCTTCCCGTGCCGTTCCTTCCGTTACCATTGCCTTTCCTTCCTTGCCTTTGCCTTCCTTACCTTCCGTTGCTCTTTGCTTGCCTTCCCTGCATTGCCTAGCCTTGCGTTGTACTGCCTTAGCCTTATCTCTTCTGACCGTGCCATCCTTTGCTTTAAGCTTTACTTGCATTGTCGTGCATTGCCTAGCCTTGCGTTGTGGTGCATTAGCCTTGCCTAGCCTCACCGTGCCTTGCCTTGCGTTATCCCTTTCCTTGCCTTGCCGTGCATTTCGTAGCCGTGTGTTGTCGTGCCTTAGCCTTGTTTCCCCTTGCCGTTGCGTGCCTTTTGTTACACTTGCCTTGCCTGGCTTTGCCTTGCCTTCCGTTCCGTTCCGTTACTCTTTCCTTGCCTTGCCGTGCATTGCCTAGCCCTGCGTTGTCGTGCCTTGGCCTTGTTACCCCTTTCCGTGCCGTTCCTTCCGTTACCCTTGCCTTCCCTTGCTTTCCCTTGCCTTCCTTACCTTCCGTTACTCTTTGCTTGCCTTCCGTGCATTGCCTAGCCTTGCGTTGTCGTGCCTTAGCGTTGCCTCGCCTGACCGTGCTTTCAAATGCGTTACCCTTTCCTTGCCTTGCCGTTCATTGCCTAGCGTTCGGTGTCGTGCCTTAGATTTGTTTCCCCTTGCCGTGCCGTTCCTTCCGTTACCCTGGTCTTTCCTTCCTTTTCCTTGCCTTGCTTACCTTCCGTTACTCTTTGCTTGCCTTCCCTGAATTTCCTAGCCTTGCTTTGTCGTGCCTTAGCCTTATCTCGCCTGACCTTGCCTTCCTTTACTTTAAGCTTTCCTTGCATTGTCGTGCATCGCCT